>NW_026000093.1:32571645-32575834 GCF_001458135.2 Marmota marmota marmota | reverse complement strand
TATATATATATATAAAAGAAATAAACTAATGTGCAAATGTGCAATAGGGATTCAGAGGCTAACACAAAATGATTAATTGGAGCATTGCTTTAAGAGAAGGCTGGTCATTCTTAGTCTAATGTTTATGCTAATAATAAAAAGATGCTTCAGAAAATAACAAAGATAATCAATACCATTTTGAAAATAGAATCTGAATAGATCATTAAAAATATAATATTTATCAGTTGAAGTTCAGGTTAGAAAAAACAGAACACTGCAGCTATATATAAATATATCCTCTTACTAATATGAACTCGGGTAGTTTATTTTGAGTTGCTGAAATTTTGATACAGTTGTGCACTGTTGATCTGATTTCATAGTTGATAGAGGAAGTCAAAATAAATGGATGTGATATTCTGAAGACCAGTTCAATTTAGCTTTTAATATTGAGCTTGATTTCTGTAGATCTTAACCGAGTACTTCAAGTAAACTTCGAAAAAATGACAAGCTTTGGTTTAGAAATGAAAAAAAAAGTGTCCTTTATATCTGCAAGGAGATATTGAATAAATATTTTAGTCTGTTTTTGCACATTGATAATAGCCATCCTCCTATCCCGAATTTAAATGTTCATGTTCCATAACATATAAAATATCCTTCTTAAGCATCTGTTAAGCTTTTTCTGTATTCCATACAGAGCTGATTAAATCTGGGAACTCCATCAAACTAGTCTATTCATGTTGTTTCTTAGATATTTGAAATTCTAAATCTAGAATTATGCAGAATGGGTGAACTGGAAGTCAACTCATCTAATTAAGATACTTTGGAGAGGAAGCTCATGAGACAATAATCAGGGCTTTCTTTTTGAGTCTTCATTGTTGAACAATGTCTTATTTTATAGCCTTCAACCTGTGTCCACATGCAGGCAGGTACATGTGCATGCTCACACACATTCACATATTTACACACACAAATTTTGAGTAAGCTGCCAGAAATTGGTTTGTTTCTTGTATCCAGATACAGAAATTCTTTACCTATGAGAACAATTTATGACTCAATAGACTAATTTTCAGAATCAAAAATCAACTTTACAATAAATGAAATATTTTATTTCACAATTATTGTTGAATATTAAGTAGGAGTATATCTCCTACATAAAATGGGTTTGTTCTCATTTCCTTCCTTCCTTCCTTCCTTCCTTCCTTCCTTCCTTCCTTCCTTCCTTCCTTCTTCTTTTTTTTTGTGATATACCAATATCCTTCAAGCTACTTATTTGACCAAATCCTAAGTTACAAAGTAAATGTACAGACTTATGTAATTTTTGGCATTTTAGGGACCGTACCTTACCTGCTTCTGTGTCTGTGGAATTGAATCCAAGAAAAGTTCTCTAGACAAGCATTGTGGGATACACAGCAAATAGAAAACTGGAGCTATTGTTCTTTACCTCAGGTAAACATTCTTTTAGCATCAGCTGAATACCTGAAGAACATAATCAGCATTAAGGCCTCCCTGCCTAGTGAGTTGGTCTCATTACTGAGCAGTTGACTCAGAGAAAATAGAAAAAAAATACACACATAAACAAGGCTTTCTGTGTAGCCAGCACAATGTAATTAGGTGGATGTGGAAATGTTTAATTGTCACTGTAGAGACACAACAGGACACCGTCAGAACCTAACTCCATCCATCCTAGGTAAATCTACCCTTAAAGGGTTATTAAAAAAATAACAATTTCATGCTTATTCCAAAATGAATTTCAGAACATCATATCTAATCTTGAGACATAACAAATTTTTTCATAATCAATAGTACATGAAAAAAGAGATTTTTATAAGCACAAAAAGCAAGATTAAATGATACTTGAGAATATGGAAAAATATAGTTTTAATGTAAATTCATATACCCATCAGACTATAGCTTCAGGAAAACAGAAACCAATATCTTAAATACTAAATAATAGTATTAGTTTGAAGTTATCTTTTACAGACAATATACATCTAGTTATCCTAAAATAAAATTTGGGAAAATGGAAGAAAATTTTACTTTTGTTGTATTAATGTATTGAAGAAGCCTTCATTTAAAAATGAAATATTTGATGCCAGGTGGGGTGGCACATGCCTATAATTCCAGCAGCTCCGGAGGTTGAGGCAAGAGACTGCAAGTTCAAACTCAGCCACAGCAACTTAGAGAGGCCCTAAGCAACTCAGTGAGAACCTGTCTCTAAACAAAATATTAAAAAATGCTGGGGATGTGGCTCAGTAGTGCCCCTGGGTTTAGTCCCGGCACCTAAATAAGTAAATAAATAAATACATGTTTGAAAGGTGAAATATTTCTTTATCTTAGCGATGAGTAAACATGAAGTGCAGAGTATTTGATACATGAATGACTGTTGGTTCAGTATTCCTGTTGGCTTTGTGAACTTCAAAATTAAAATTAAAACAAAATGTTTATATAACAACATTTGTGATAAATACAAACAACTTTCATATACTTATTTTTATTATTGCTTTTAGTTTTCGGTTTATAGTCATAACTATAAACATGTATGTATGTTTTAGAAAATATAATTTTGTCACACAATTTCTGAATTAGAGAAACAAAGAAAAAGGCTATTAAAATAAGACTACCAGTCTAACATGCAGAGAAACTACTTTTAATTTGCAGTCTTCTTGAAAGCAATATTGAAGATAATGAAAGAATGTTTCAATCATGTTGACTAATGTAAGAGGATATGTTCTCAGGAGTTTTGCTAAGAATTGATTCGCTTAATATTCTAGATTCCATTGCTAGGATCTAAGCAGCATAGTCATAAGCTGTCAGAGCATACCTGCTTTATAAAATGAAACTGAGCAATTATGCACAAAACTGTGAGTTACTGTGTATCCTTCAGTCAGTGAAGTGATTTCCCCACATCAGGCTATCTAAACTCATCATTTACTAATTAGTCCACATAGAGATTAATTAGGTAATGCAGGGAGTTATTAGTCACCCCATTTTACAGATGAGGAAGCAAAGGTAAGACAGGTTAAGATTTCTGCTAAAGGCCCCAATTAAATGATGGCACATTTTACTTACTAGTGCCATTCTCTGAGGACCTCAAAGCACTAGACTGAATCTCTAATCCTCTTAATTTTGCTCTGCAGTTGGTAGGGGACAGGCACAATTATACTTATTTTACCTTTAAGGAAAACAAACTGCTCTCACATAAATGGCTTGCCCAAGGTATTTGGAAGAGTTTGGGATTAGCCCTAACTTTTTAATTCATGAAAGTTTTTTTTTTTGCCTTGTATCAGCATAATTCACTTTTTGTTACTGAAGTATTAGAATTTAGAAGCAAATAAAAGTGTTTTGATATCCTGTTTTGATCTTAACCATTATATAATGATTGCTCTCAGAGAGTTGTGTAAGGATGAATCAATTTTTAAATAATATCACCTCAAAAAAATGACTCCTTGCAAGAAAATTATAGCCATAGGATATGAGTATTTATTTAAGTATGTGAAGAATTATATGAGCAGCCTATATGAAGCATTTAGATAAAACATGGCTCTTGATTATACATCTCTACTACTAATTGCCCATAATAGAACTTTATTATGTATGAATCAAAATATTTTTAAATATTCAAAATGACTATGAATAGCCACATGAATATCTCTTCCAGTGCATAAATTCTTATTTTTAAATGCTGCATATTTTGATACTATTAAGACTATTTAATCACTGAGGGTAGAGAGCAAATACTTATTTTTGTACATGCAGTTTAATTTACACTTTAATATTTTTAAAAATTCTTTTCAAACATTAAAGTAGCAAAATGATAACAAAATCATAAATATTAAGAGCTGGAATGAACCAAAACTTCTTGTTCATACCTTCCTTTTTAACGAGAAAATTAACTATCTAAAAAATGACTCATTTAAGTTTGCACAGTTAGTGTTAGAACCTTTTTACTCCTCACACTTCAGATAGAGCCCTAATATCCAGAGTATACAAAGAACTCAAAAAATTAGACGATGAGATAACAAATAACCCAATCAACAAATGGGCCAAGGACCTGAACAGACACTTCTCAGAGGAGGACATACAATCAATCAACAAGTACATGAAAAAATGCTCACCATCTCTAGCAGTCAGAGAAATGCAAATCAAAACCACCCTAAGATACCATCTCACTCCAGTAAGATTGGCAGCCATTATGAAGTCAAACAACAAC
>NW_026000093.1:32515357-32570168 GCF_001458135.2 Marmota marmota marmota | reverse complement strand
ATAGTAGAGGATAGGAAAGGCAGCAGAATACAACAGACACTAGTATGGAAACATGTAAATCAATGGATGTGTAACTGATGTGATTCTGCAATCTGTATATGGGGTAAAAATGGGAGTTCATAACCCACTTGAATCAAAGTGTGAAATATGATATATCAAGAACTATGTAATGTTTTGAACAACAAACAATAAAAAAATTAAAAAAAAAGAATAGAGGTCTGCTGGGCCTGTTAGAATACAGCTGTAATCCCAGCAACTAGGATGGCCGAAGCAGGAGGAGCAAATGTTCAAAGTCAGCCTCTGCAGTTTAGCAAAAATAAAGGACTGCTGGAGTTTTAGCTCAGTGATAAAGAGCCATGGGTTCAATTAATCCTTAGTTTTTCTCTCCACCATCCCTCACCCTCCAAAAAAGAATATGGGACTTCAAACCATTCATTTCAGTACTTCTTTCAGGTTTAAAAAAAATAGTAAATCCTAATGAATGTCAAGTTCCAGACCCAAATTAAATGATGCCTTGTCAAATACTTTATTTAAGCCAAAGTATGTTTTCATTACACCACTTAATCTATACAAGGCAACATTCTCTCTCTTAAAGAGGATTGAGTATAATCAGAACAAAAATTATAAATGCCTTCTTTTTCAAATATCTTTATTTTTGTACATGACAAGGCTAGTAAGTAGCATCACACAAACTTAAATTAGCTAGACTAGTTTTGGTCTTTCTTTTTATCTTGGTGGCTCACATTTAAGCAGTTGCCATATCTCATTAGTTCTATCTCCAAAATGAGTCTCAAAATGCCTGTCCTCTCTTGGCCATTCCAAGGGTCATTTGCTTGTAGAATGATTTTATTACCTATTATCTTGACTATCACAAATAAATCTGAGCTAAGCTCTCACAGCATTCTCACTGCATTCTAAAATTTTTATACTGCTTCAAAAGTAATATTGATAAAGACAATAATATCAGCTCCCTTCAGACATTAAAGCATGTTCTAGTGGCCCATTGCCAATTGCTATAATTCCTTCCGTTCTGCAGCTATGTCAAGTTGATTTGTATTTCAGGACCTTTGCTTTAGCTGACTTTAGTGAACTAATATCCCCTCCCTGAGTCAATCTTTCTTCATAGAACAATGTCTAAAATAATCTTGCTTATTTTTAGATTTGATTATTGTTTGGCCAAAACAGCATGAAAGTTCCATAGAAGTATCTTCCTTGATAAATTGCTGGATCCCTAAAGATTTGAATAGTAATTTGACTCTCAAAAATGTGTTAAATATTAGAGATGTTTGTCTTACATGTAAGAACACGTCAATCTCTGCTGACTATTCACCATCCGTATTTGACAACTCTTTCCCCTTTATTCTTTCTATGGGCCTTCAGCTCTACCTAGTTATGGTTCTAACCTTGAGCCTTATCTCAGGTTATCTCATAACCCCCGGGTTGGCAAGCATCACTGACTTGTAGATATCCGTTTTATTAGGGTCATTCGTCTTTTTTTTTTTTTTTTTTAGGTCCGTGGTCTTTATCAATGAAATTTCTGACTTAGAAGACTCAGAGTCTTTATTTAAACAGTTTCTAAGTGATAAGCATGTACCATAAGGGTTGGGAATCAATTTCTTACCTACAATTTTTTACCTGCTTAGACTTATCTACCCTAAATATTTGATTCAAATGTAATATCTTTAACAATCTCTTTTATAATTTTATCCTTAAATAAATTCTTAAGTTGCTAAGACCTTGCAACTCTCAGTTTGTTTCTGATTTTATGGTTTTAATAAAACCTCTCTACATTAAACACTAAATATATAATACATATACAACATTTAGTACAATTTTTGATGCTTTGTTAATCATTACTTTTTCAGATTATTTATTATAGGGTTGTTTTTTTGTGTATGTGTGTGTGTGAGTTCTGTGTCCTTCTTCACCCAAAGAAAACCACTCACTACTCACATACATCATATGGATGTGTCCTAGATAGCTATTCTTAAGAAACAAAGCTTTGTGGTGATTGGTTAGTTTCATTTAAATATAAAAACATTGTAAAATAATTAATGTATAAATGGAGAAAAAATAAAAATATGGGAAACCAGTTGAAATTAAGAAGACAAGAGAATTAAAGGAATAGCAATAACTTTTTTTTTACTGAGCTATATATGTAGTTATTTTATTTTTATATAAAATTTAAAATACTCTATTATTTCTAACTCACTATGAATACAGATGGGAAATGTTTGGGCTTTCCTCATGATGTATTTGAGAATGAGAATAATCATGACATACACTTATTGCAAGCTGGTGTTCTGGTGTCACTATTTCTGTTTAAACATGCCACTCTCTTTCTGAATCTCCAATAGCTAGTGGAGGGTGGTTACTATAGATAATCCATTGTACTTTCACTTCTATACATGTACAAATTGAAATAATACAATGAGTTCTTTAGTATTACAGTTCACTGTCTCTGAGTGACAATATTAATAACTGTGTGGGATAGCAACAAAAAAGCAGCAAGTGCTTGGAACATGTGTTATGTGTAGAATGACACAGATAATAAGTCAGACACCATTCAAGAATTTGAAAGGTCTAAACATAAAAATAAAGTCAGAGGTATAAATTACTTACTCCATTTCCTGCACCACTCAACCTGTGCCAATAGGCTGAGAATGACACAGGCACAAAAACGTAACTTATGCCAATCAAGTTGAAGGGGTCCTTTCAATTTTCAAACAGGTAAGGTCAGTGTTTCCAAGAATACAGGCACAAGTACATGCACAATTGACAGGCATGTGTTAAAAATGTAAGAGAATGAGTAGAACATAACTAAATTAAAAATGGCTGGTAGCATATTTTGATTCATATTGAAAAAAGTTTAGGAGAAGTTATTTCCTCTTTCCCAATCTTTTTTACATTATGCCAGCTAACAGGGATGCTCTCATTAGCTCATTTACAAAATCTCATATCAGGTATGTGTGAAATATTAACATCCTACAGAAAAAAATAAGTCAATCCTTAATTTTGTGATTCCTTTTTTGTAAAACCCCAGGCTTATTCATGAAGGAATAAGTGCAGTGTCCTAGAATTCAAAGAACAGAACTATAATGAGGATATATTAGTCAGGGTTCTCTGCAGAAACAGAACAAACAGCAGGTATGATTATAAAGGGGACTTATTAGATTGGCTTGCACAACCAGAAGCTGGATAGTCCATAATGGTAGTCTGTAGGCTGGAGAACCGGAAGAACCAATAGCTGCACAGTTCAAGAAGGTGAAACTTCAGAATAAGAGGACTCAACAATGCCACTCAATCTGAGACTTCTGGAAAGTCCCTGAAGAATCACTAGCAGAGCCCGCTTTGGAAGAGTGAAGGAGCAAGAATCTGATATCCTCAGGAGATCACAGCAATCATCAAGAACCTGTTCAAGAAGAATCAAGTTTGCATCTGCTTCTGCTTACTTGTTCTTCCAATTTTTATTCCATCTAAGCCTCCAACTTATTGGACAGTGCCAGCCACACTTAGGGAAGATCTCTTCTTGAGTTTGCTATCTCTCATGCCAATAATTCCTACACACACCCAGAAGCCTCTTAACCTTCAGCATCTCTTAATCCAATCAAGTTGATAATTCAAATTAACCATTACAGAGGATGATGAGTCCTAAAAGTAAGCCAATAATAGAATCAAAGTGCTGGAATACAAATATACTAAGTCTGCTAGATGTGCAGATCTAAATCAAGTGTCAGTCACTTGATTTAGAGAACTTCCTGATACTGTTTTTTGAGGGAGGTTACATCTGTTCCTACAACAGTCAAGAGCTGTGTATCCTTAGACAAGTAATTGTTAAATACTTTGATAAATGCTTTACTCAAGAACTTATAGCACTCCATGAAAATCTGGAAGAGAACATGTGCCTAGGAGTTTTAAGAAGAAAATATTTAATTAAAACTAGAAAAATTACTCCATTACAATATTGAAAATAGGTGAAGCATTCATACACAGGAAGTAATGGAACCAGAGGCACATTCAAATAGCCAGTTCAGAGATGTCCAATATTTGGGTATGGTTAAAGATTATTGTAGGAAATGACATATGTGAATGGTGATGTTGTATATGTATGGTATAAGTATGTGAATTAAGTAGGACAGATTGTGATGGCTCTGTTATCCATGCTAAGTGAGTTCGATTTAACATCAAAAACTTTATGGGTGGAGATCAAAGATAGTGAAATAAGGCAATTGCTTTTTTTACACTGTATTGACAATTAAGATAATAAATTAAAGGGGAAATCTAACTGATGCTATTATATTATCCTGGATGAGGGAAAATGGGAACAAGAAATATAGCAAGGGCATTATTGTGAAAGTCAAATCAGAATCAAACTTTAGTGGCTACAGAGTTAATAAATAAAAATAACTATTAGTGTATGTGTATATATATGTGTGTATATATAATATCAGTATTTACAAATTCTTATCATATGGTCAAAGTAATTGTATTTTAGCTAATTCATTTAACATGTTGAGAGTTATATATTACTGATTCCTCTTTTAATACTGAGCAAACTGAGGCGCAAATTTGTAAAACTAACATATAGTGAAAACAAAATTCAGTTGACATTTTTGGATAAAATATTTTTGCCTGCTTATAAGAGATAATCCTTGATGAAACTATGCAAAGAATATAGGAACAGTGGTAAGTGTATCAACTACAATATTTAGGCTTGGGTGCACACTCATTTTTCAGACCACTAGGGCACCATTTAGTGTGGTGGAGTAAATTAGAAAAACCTAGCTTAATACCAAAGAATGTCATAGATACTGGAAATTATGAATCTCCAAAGAATCATAAAACCCTGAGCTGGAAGAAATATTAAAATGCAATATGGTCTGTTCCCTCCTTCTACTAAACATAAACCACCTCTAACAGATGGGTAGAATCCACATATCCCAAACGTGGGTCCTGAATTGTGAGAAAATCCTCCAAGAGTGAAAAAGGAATCAGTGACAGAATACTCCAATTCTTCTTCCTGAGAAGATCATCAGGACTCATGGTGAAGGTAGGAGAATATTTTCAGCATAATCTTAAGTTGCTGAATGATATCAGATACTTAAAATCTCTAAGTCCCCACCTTCTTTCCTTATTATCTTTTGCCCTCTTATATTATTGTGATTGTTTCATTTTCTTTGAGGAATAACAGGGCATTTCTTTGCTCTGGTCAGAGAGAAATAAGGGAGGGAGAGAAATGAGAGAAGAGAGGGGAGAGAGGGGTGGGAAGAGGGAAAGGGAGGGAATTAGAATAGAGAGAATGAGAATGTACTATTAGGGTACAATCTGAAGCTTTTTCAGACACCTTATGTGCATTTTTTTTTGTACCAGGGATTAAAACCAGGGGTGCTTAACCAATGAGCCACATCCCCAGCCCCCTCCCCTGCTTTTTTTTTCTTTTTTTTTCTTTTTTAGAGACACGGTCTTGCTGAGTTGCTTAGGGCCTTGCTAAGTTGCTAAGGCTGGCTTTGAACTTGCAATCCTCCTGCCTCAGCCTTCTAAGCTGCTGGGATTACAGGCATGCACTACCTTGCTGGTTTGTGCAATGTTAATAATGTACCATGCTTAGATAGCATGAGCATAATTGCTATAAGTAAGAAGAAAGCAATGTAGCAGCAGAAATAAAGAAGACTCCTTATGTGCATCAGAGCTCTCACTTTCCTTTTCTGACAATGATCTCTTTAATTCCCAATAAAATGCAGGAAATTACTAATGCCCTCTTTTTAGGGTTAAATTATGTGTCAAATGAAACAATTATAAAATACCTCTGGGAAAGGAATAATAACATGGCACATATGCAGAGTTTTATTAAGCATGGGCCACTGTTATGTAATGATGACTACTTACCTAATCTACCCACAGGAAAATGGCATACTCTTGTCTGCAGTTACCATTTCATTCACATGGTGGTGATTAATGATGTACAAATAAATATTGTGTTTATTATTTAAAAGTCTAGCAGAAAGGATTGGTTAATGGAAAATAACTAAGTCCAAATCACTGCTATGTGCAAATACATTGATCAAAGCAAACAACAAATCTAATTTGAAAGTATGTCATATATTAAAACTCCCAATTATTAAGATACTGTATGAGGACTGGGGTTGTAGCTCAGTGGTAAAACAGTTGACTAGCATGTGTGAGGCACTGCGTACAATCCTCAACACCATATAAAAATAAATAAATACATGAAAGAATTTAAAATATAATATAGTTTACAATTTTATGGAGTTCAATGGCAGGCAAAATCAAGCTATGATGAAAGAAATTAGAATAGTGATTTTTCTTGAAAAAAACCTACCATAAAAGATAAAAGTAAAATTTCTAAGAGGGAAAGAAGTAGCTTATAGTTTCATCTGAGTAGTGTTCTAGTTAGTATATGCAAATTGGAGAATTCATTGAAGAGCACCTTTAATATATGTGACATTTACTGTATGTAAATAATATCTCAGTAACACTTTTGTCCTGGTGGACTGAGACATTTGAAACCATGAGCCTCCAAATAAACCTTTCCTCCTCTAATTATTCTTGACAGGTCTTTTAGTTACAGAAAAAAAAAAAAAAACCCAGAACAAACAAACAAATAAACAAACAAAAAACCCCAACTCACTAAAACATTAACTAAACAAAAATATGCAACTTGAGAATGTCAGCTATACCTCAGTGTGAAGAATTGTACAACCACTCTCCATTTGTGAATGATCTCAACATCTGCCTTGAGTTGTGAAAGTAAGAGGAGATGTATAACTATTTAGACGAAGGGCAAGGAAAAACATACAGGGTGAATTCTAACTGCTCCTTCTCCTCCAGTGTGCAATTCTCCTCCAATTTAACTTTAGTACTTTTTAAGTCACCTGGCCAGATTCTTTGCCTAATTAAATCAATATGGGCTTTTGCTCTTTAATTTCATAATGGCCTCTGCCATGAGTTCAATATCATTGTATAAATGTTAACTATTACTATAAAATGGTAAAAGCCTCTAGTATTGTATAAAATATAACTTACAGACATGATTCATGATATTTTTGGTAGATTACTGGTTGGTATTTCTAATAAGTGTCATATATTAGCTTATTAATATTACCACCTTAATTCCTTGTGCATGGATTCTATATTCTGTGGGTAACCTGTTGACTTCTTCGCTTACTTATATATCTATTGTTGGAAACAGAGAAAAAGATCAATCCTGGATAATAAGGCTCTCAGTTCACTTTTTTTGGTATCAAATTATAACATTAGTATGAACAATAGCAATCAGATTGTTGTAAATACTCCTTGATCATATCCTTTGAGTCAGGCACCCTGTTAGATGTACACAAAGCATCTCATTGATTACTGTAGTATATAACAAGAAAAATTTTATAAATGAGAAAACAGACCCTGGAGATTGTTTAGTTTTTCTAAGGACACACACACACACACACACACACACACACACATTGTTGGAGATGGAACTCCATCTGATTTTTTTTTAACTTACATTCAAGATGATAACAGTATATACTCTTTTTTAAAGTATTCTAATATGTGCACAAAATTTGGAACAGTTTAAAATTATGTGCTGTTTTAGATTACTTATATACAAAGTATAAAAACTTCTCCTGCTCATGGATCTGAAAAATTAATGCTGTCAAAATGTCCATGCTACCCCAAGTGACCTACAGATTCAATGCAATTCCCATCAAAATACTAATGACATTCTTCAAAGAACTAGATAAAAGCAATCCTATAGTTGATATGGAGGCAAAATGAACCCAAATAGCCCAGGTAATTTTGAGCATAAATACAAAGGTGGAGGCATCATGCTACTAAATTTCAGAACAAACTACAAAGTTGTAGTTACCATAGCAGCATGATATTTACACAAAAACATACAAGCAGACCAATAGGTTCTACTTTTAGGTACACATCAAATAAATAAAATAACATCATGGAAGGACTGAATTTTCAAGTATATCAATTACTCTAGTCTGTCACTTATAATTTATACCACATTCCTTTTCTATATTAAGATTAAACTCAACCAGTAGCAGAAAGCTACCTGTGAAAGGTTTGAATTCCTGTCTAGTGCTTCATTGTTTTTATTTTTTCATTTTAGATATAGATGGCAGTAGAGTGTATTTGACACATTATACATATTGCACTTTGCACATCAGGAGCACTGGACAGAATGTCCACATTCAGTGCTTCTGATGTGCAAAGTGCAAATGCTTTCTACACAGAAATCTGACTGTATATTTTCCCAACTGCTAACTTCACTAGACTCTATGTGTCTGTAAGGACAAGAGCTTTCAAAATAGCTGTGCTTATCTTTGAAGCACCCTGGATATCAGTGGTTAACAGAGTATATCTTTAAGGGATAAATCTACTCTTATTCTTATATTTAGGAATATCTTTATCTATAATCTAACATTTAAGGATAATGAAGAGACTGAAAGATGATTTACTTGCTCTATCTCCCTATAATTATTCTATTCCCTTGTATGTAAATACCTGCCCTTTTACAGCAAAGATCACTATGGAAATATAGCTGTCACTTACTTTTGCCAGAGTTATAATTTTTCAATATAACATGATGACTACTTTATTCCACTAAAACACATATCCTCCCCGCTGCCCGGCCCAGGACAGAGCTTCTTACAAAATCAAAAGGGATAAATTCAAGTAATTAATTTTATATTTTTATTATTTTTTATATTTTGACTAACTTTATTAATCACAATCAAAACGTTTTTCTACCAGATCTCAGAAAAAAACACCTTTAAAATAAATTAGGTAATGACATAACCCCGAATGAACATAGTTTGTACACAAGCTAAGGGATAACTGATATCAACACACTTCTAAAACATGAAAGCAGAAATCAGATTTATAACCAAAAGTACTGAAATGATTCCTCCTCTGTCATCATATATTATGTAATACTATTTTTTAGCCCTAATGTCTTAATTTGTAATAACGGAAATTACTATATTGGTATATGTTGCATGAAACTATACTGGGAGAATTTACCTAGTATTTATAAATGGTTTTTAATTAACAAATTTTACTTAGTGAATAAATTTCAAATATTTTTGTTGTTTTTTGTTAATTGCTTAGAATGGCTATTCTCTTCTATGTGTGCTACTGCCTATGACAACAAGGTTTTTATAACCCCAAGTTCTCCCTATCAATTCTTTCTCTTTTTATTTTTAAGAATACAATAAGCAAAAAGCAAAACTCAGAGGTAACAGATATACAAATTCTTTTTAAATTTAAGCAAGGAGCAACAAGATTGTGAGTCTGCAGCAAGGTACAAAAATATTTTATATGTCAAGTACTCTGACATTCTTATTGGCTTTATAACTTGTAATTTACATTTTCATTCATTCATATTTTCTTCATCTTTTAGAAAGGGTGACAGACAAGTTAAAAGATAATTACCAGACATTGTGGTAAGTGCTTCCAAAGAGAGAAGCAATTTGAAGTGCTATTTAGTTTAGCAAATTGCTCTTATATATATCATACCATCTGATGTTCAAGGTATCACTCTCAAGTAAGTAGGGTGTACATTACCCATAGTATCCTCATTTCACAGTTGAAGGAAGCTGAGTTTAAATTAATTTTCCTGAAAAACATAATAATGAAAACAACAGTAAAATATTGCACTTGGAATTTAAACCAGGTCTTTTGACCTTTGACCTTGTGTTCAATCCAGTAGATATATCTGTAATGCCAAATATTCCTTAGTAATCTTAAACTTTATATTTCTGAATGACTCAGAAACCTGAGTGTAAATTATGTTTTGTGCTTAGAGGAACTTACTACAGATAGAAAAACTAGTTTTGAAGGGGAAAAGAGGGTTTTAGTACCAATGATGGCACTCATTGGATAGAGAAGAATCTTCTGAGTTCTATGTTACCAAAAATAGTCCACAGATTCAATGCAATCTGATTCAAAATGCTATATTATTCACAGGGCTAGAAAAATAATCCTAAAAGTTAGATGGAGAAAGAAAAGAGCCAAAAGGGTGAAAGCAAACCTGAGCAATGCAGGAGATATCCCAATACCCAATTTTAAATTATGCTACAGAGCCATTGTAACTAAAACAGTATGGTACTGGCAAGGAGTGGTAGACCAATGGAGCAGAATAGGGGAGACAGAGAAATACCCAAATAGTTATAGTTACATAATTTTTGACAAAGGTGTCAAAACCATACATTGGACAAAAGACAGTCGCTTTAACAAGTGGCACTGGGAAAACTAGATATTAATATGTGGAGAAATGAAATTAGATCCCTATCTCTCACTTTGTACAAAAAAGTCAACTTAGAGTGGATCAAAGACCTAACTATAAGACCAGAAAGTTTATGCCTGTTAGAAGAAAAAATAAAAGTAAACATTCAACATATAGTCAAAGCAAAAACTTCATGAATAAAACCCCTAGAGCTCAGGAAATAAGAGAAAGAATCTATAAATAGGATTACATGAAATTTAAAAGTCTTCTGTACAGCAAAGGAAACAATTAACACAGTGAAGAGACAACTGACAGCATAGGAGGAAATCTTTGCCAGCTATTCTTCCTGCAAACATCAAGAATACAAATAACCATGCTGGGAAGAAAGTGCGTAGAAAGGAACTCTTAGGCACTTTTGGTAGGAATGTAAGTTAGTGAAGCCATTATGGAAATCAGTATGGAGGTTACTCAAAAGTCAAACTAAAACTACCATACAATTCAGTGATACCACTCTTTGGTATTTATGCAAAAAAATTAGTCAGCATATTTTAGAGATACCATGTGTACTGCAGTACAATTCAGAATAACTAAGTTATGAAATCAGCCTAGGTGACCATTAACAGATGAGTTAAAAAATGCCCCCCCCCCCCCCCTCTCTCTCTCACACACACACACACACACACACACACAGTGGAGTTGTATTTATTCATAAAGAAGAATGAAATTATGTGATTTGCAGGAAAATGGATGGAACTAAAAAATATAATTTTAAGTAAATAAGTCAGATTCAGAAAGAAAAGTATTAAATGTCTTTTTTTCTCTATGTGGAAGCCAGATGGAAAAATTTAAACAAAAAAGAAACTGAATGAAATTAGAAGGAAGACCAGTACAATAAAGGAAGAAGACTAAGAGAGTGCTGGAGTTGAGGATGGGGTTAGGATTTAGGGAATAAAATTGATCAAATTATACTTTTATATATGCACAAATATGCAACAATACCCCCCCATTCTATAGAGTTACTATGTACCAATAAAAATAAAGAATAATATTCTGAGGTCTAATTAATGATAAAAAATATTTTGGTTCACAGCTGTTATCAAATGAAATGTGTAAGACATAACTGTATGTTTATGAAACATTTTAAAGCATGTAGAAAACAAAGGGGAGAAGTGAGATATTTCCTTCTTATAAAACAAAACAAAAAGTTAAATTTTAGAGCCAAAAATTACAGTATCTGTGGAAAGAGATTTTAGATAAGAATTAGAGAACTAGTATAAAAAAATCCATAAAACTTTCAAACAAATAGCCAACTGAGGTAAAAGCAAAAAGGATGATAATTTGCTGGCGAAAATAGAACACAAATTCTAAAGAAAAATTATTGTTTCAGTGGTTACAATGCTTGTAAATATGGCAAACAGGTTGTCTCAGAACTATCTATCTTGTATACTATTTCTGTGTCCTCCCTGAAAGCATTCAGGCTAAACTGACTTTGAGAGAGGAAGACTCAAATTAAGGTATGGAGTCTACCCATTTTTTGCTACATATTAATGTATAGAGTTTTTTGGAGTTTAAGATATTTTGATTTCATTAAATTCTGGGCAATTGAATAAGTTTGGAAATCTGTTGCACCCATGGGTGATTACAGAGAATATTACTCTGAATAGGGAACAATTTGATTATTCAAATTGAATCAGCATGTTATCCATAGTTTAAATTGGATATTTTTATTGAAAATAAGAGTTTAAAGTAAAACTCAGAGTGCAATATAACATTTAAACTTGGTAAAGGTTTAATACCTTTTGCTCATTTATGCTGGAGTCCTCACTGTGTCAAGTGACTACTCATTTAATTTTTGTACAAGTGCTATGAAGCAGAGGACTAGTTAGCAGCACAAGTTAGCTACAACTGAATTTAAACAAAAATAGAGCTTACTGCAAGGATTTAGGATATCTTATAGGATTCATAGAAATTTTGGAGAACAAAACTCAAACGAAGCATGAGGAAAGAAGGATGAGATTCCAAAGAGAGATGGCCACATTCCCAACACAGCGTGTCTAGAGGGAACTGTGGGATCCACAGCTTCAGACAATACTATATTCCTAGCAGGCAACACTGGACTGATTCTTGGCTTTGTTGCAATTTTCTCTCTGTAAACTTAATCTGCCAATATCCCTGTGGCCAAAATTAATTATCCACCCATCATACCATGTTGAACTTCTTAGAAAATAGCTTCGAATTAAAATTCTGGGTAATTTGAAGAAACTGATTTAGCATCGATCATATGCCCCAACAATCAACAAAGAAGAGAAAATAAATATTTGGCCTTTTGGATTCTGTCCCATACCATTTATCATGAGGTAGGATGATCAAATAAAAAAGAAAGGAAGTCAACATTAACTAATAAATGCAATTAGTAATAATTATTGTAACTACATGTTTCTTCATTTTTTGTGGGAAAAGACAGATTATTTAAGAGTCTTATCCACGGTCATGAAACTAGTAGGTGGAAGAACTATTAATTTGAGATCAGGTCCACCAGATTTGCAGAGTTTAGCAGCCATCTTTTCTGTCATGTTTGGAACTGAAAAGTAATACTTTTAAAATAAAATAAAAAGTTATAGTATATTGATGACAAATTTAATGACCTATACATTAAATCTATATAGAAAACTAGAATTTAACTAAGAGAAATTAAGGACCTAAATAAAGAGAGAGATACTATATTCATGGACTGGAATATCCAATTTTGATTTCACTTCTCAAGTTATTTGTAAACCAATTCCTAAACCACTAAAATCACAAACTATACTTTTAGAAGAAATTTATAAAGTCATTCTAAAATTTATGTAATTAAGACATTGTGATACTCTATTGTCTAGAGTATAAAGTCATGAAATAGATCTAAACATATGTTCAATTGATTTTCAGTCAATGAATTAGTGTAATGAAATGATGAAAAAAATTTTCTTTAAACAAGTAAAGCTGGACATGAAGAAATAATAACATCAACATTTACAGAAAACTTTCACATGTGTTGATTTCATATGAAATATAAACCTAGAAAAATTTCACATATGTTAATTTCATATGAAATATAAACTTAGATGTAAAAAAAATCCAAAATATGTAGTTAAAAAAAACGTTGGGGGGGGCAACATCTTTGTGATTTGGGTATAGGCAAATAATTACCAGAAAGAACCCTAAAACAGTAAACCTAAACCAAAAATTAGTGTTACACTTCACTTAATGACTTAGTTTTCAAAAAATTCCACTGATAAAATAGCCACACAGGCAATATTTATGATACTTAACCCTAGATATTGAATCATATTCAAAATATATACAGAAGATTATAATTCAAAATAGTAAAAAATCAAACTAAATCAACACAAACCCCATGATGGTCAAAAAGTACAATGCTAAAGGAGATACATGAATGGTCAATAAGTGAATTAAAAAGTGATCTATATCATTAGGCATTAGGAAAATATAATTAAAAACCACAATTATATATCTCTGTTTATCCATTGGGTTGGAAAAATAAATGAAATGCTTAACATCACCAGGTATTGGTGAGGATGCGTGTAACTAAAACTCTTATATTTTGCTGATGAGAATATGAATTGTATAACCTTAGAAATATGTCTGCCAGACTAAAGACATTTTAGAGTACTTACAAGTACACAGAAAGTTTGATAGGAAGGTACAGATATTTCTAATATATTATTTTCCCGACATACGTAACCTCCACCATGAAATGACATCCTCCACCAGAGTGATGAATTTGCTGCAATTGATGAACCTATGTAGACACATCCAAAGAATGTGGTTTGCAGTTGGATTTACTCTTGTAATCATCCTTTGTAAGTGTCTGAACACATACCCACGATTATCTTATAATACAGAATATTTTCACTACTATAAAAGTCCTCTGGGTTGTACCAATTCATTGCTCCCCTCACCCTAATCTCAGACAACTGCTGATTCTTTCACCATATCCATACTTTCTTCTTTTTTGTTTTTTTGAATGCCATATAGTTGGAATCACACAGTACATAGTCTTTTCATATTGGCTCCTTTAAAAAAATGGCTTTTTTGTTTTAATTAGTTATACATGACCATAGAATCCATTTATGCACTTTGATGTATCATACATAGATGGGATATAATTTCTCATTTTTCAGAGTGTACAACTGTAGAATCACACTGGTCATGCAGTCACATATATACATAAAGTAGTAATGTCTGTTTTGTTCTACTATCCCTTCCTATCTCCACATCCTCTCCCCTCTTCCTTCACCTCCCTATCTAATCTAAGGTAACTCTCTTCTTCTCTAGTGCCCCACTCCCCTTATTGTAAATAGCATCTGCATATTAGAGAAAACATTTGGCCTTTGGTTTCTTGGTATTGGCTTATTTCGCCTAGCCTGATATTCTCCAACTCCATCCATTTACCAACAAATGCCATAATTTCATTCTTCTTTAAAGCTGAGTAATATTGTGTTGGATATATATACCACATTTTCTTTATCTATTCATTTATTGAAGTAAACCTAGGTTGTTTCCATAGTTTAGCTATTGTGAATTGAGCTGCTATAAACATTGACATGGCTGCATTACTGTAGTATGCTGATTTTAAGGCCTTTAGGTATAAATCGAGGAGTGGAATAGCTGGGTCAAATGGTGGTTCCATTTAAAGTTTTCTGAGAAATCTTCATACTGCCTTCCATAGTGGTTGTACTAATTTGCAGTCCCACCAGCAATGTATGAATGTACCCTTTTCCGCACATCCTTCCCAACATTTATAGTTGCCTGTATTCTTGATAATTGTCTTTCTGACTGAAGTTAGATGAAATCTTAGTGTAGTTTTGATTTGAATTTCTGTAATTGCCAGAGATGTTGAACAATTTTTCACATAATTGTTGATCAGTTATATTTCTTCTCCTGTGAAGTGTCTGTTCAGTTCCTTAGCCCATTTATTGATTGGGTTATTTCATTTTTTGGTGTCAATTATTTTGAGTTTTTTATATATCCTAGAGATTAATGCTTTATTAAAGGTGCATGTGGTAAAGATTTTCTCCTAAACTGTAAGCTCTCTTCTCACATTATTGGTTGTTTCCTTTGCTGAGAAGAAGCTTTGTAATTTAAATCCATCCCATTGATCCTTGATTTTACTTCTTGCACATTTCATTTTGCTACATATGAATTTCCAGTTTTGGAAACTGGAAAAAAAATTTCCAGTTTTTCAGCACCATTTGTTGAACAGGCTATCTTTTCTCCATCTTTGTCTCTATGAGATAACCATATTTATATGGGTTTGTCTCTGTGTCCTCTTTTCTGTACCATTGGTCTACAAGTCTATTTTGGTGCCAATACTATGCTGTTTTTGTTACTATAAATCTGTAGTATAGTTTAAGGTCTGGTATTGTGATGCCTCCTGCTTTATTTTTCTTGCTAATGATTGCTTTGGCTACTCTGGGTTAAAATAAGACTATTTTCCAAATAAATTTTATGGTTGCTTTTCCTATTTCTATGAAGAATGTCATTGGGACTTTAATAGGAATTGTGTTAAATCTGTATAACACTTTTGGTACATTTTGACATATTAATTTTTTCCCTATCCAGGAGCATGAGAGATTTTTCCATCTTCTGAGGTTTTCTTCAATTTCTTTCTTTAGTGTTCTGTAGTTTTCATTGTAGAGGTCTTTCACCTCTTTTGTTAGATTGATTCCCAGGTATTTTATTTCATTTGAGACTATTGTGATTCGGGTAGTTTTTCTAATTTATTTTTCAGTGGAGTCATCACTAATGTATAGGAATGTGTTTGATTTATGGGTGTTGATTTTATATCCTGCTACTTTGCTGAATTCATTCCAATTATTACACTTTGATAGTAAATAAAACTGATCCCTAAAGGCTACAGAGTTTGCTGATAATTTTATTATCTTAGGTAAGAAATTAGTTACTTAAAAATAAAGTCATTTAATTTTTTTCTACCCAGTGTGTGCCTAGTGTTCTATACAGGTTGTAGAAAGAGTACCTAATTAGATGAGGTGATGACTGTGAAATGCTACCATATACTTGTTTCATGAATGTGGAAATATCAGCCCTCCTGCCATTGAAGCTCTTCCTCAAACTTGTGCCAAGGTAGGCCTGTGGCTTTACCTGTCAAAGTTGCAATGAAAACATATTGATCTAGTTCATTATTTTTTCCCTCATAAAATCAGGAAGTACATTTAAAAAGTTAATGAATAAAATGTAGAGGGAAAAAGAGAAGAACCTGTTACTGTATTATTCTGTTGGGTGGACAGAACAGATTTTCCTTCCAGGAGAACTGGGGGCTGAAAGTAGGCTGTTGAACAATAATCAGAAATGAAACCCAAATGCAGGAGCTTAGATGTCTCAAAAATGTTGTAGCTGAAGATTATAAATTCTGGCCAAGAGACAGGCTATAAAAGGGAAACAAGGTACAAGAAATGTTCAGAACAGGTTTTTTTTTTTTTTTCCCCCTCTTAGAACTGCCTATCAATTAATCATTTCTGGCTGCTGAAAAATATGTCTGTTGATGAGATGTCCCTTGTAGTTCTGTATACAACTACTTTTCTTCAATATTATAACTTTTTATTTGTAGCTAGATGCCTAAAATGTAATTTTTTTCTCATCAATTACAATATCAGAGACAACGATGAAAGCTGGATGAACAGGATGTTCTATATAGCAACTTCTGACATCATATCTGGATATCTTAATACGAATTTACTCAAAAACAAAATTTAAATGTAAAATTATAGTAGGAGAAGCATTTCCAAATGCAGTAGCAATGATTCCAAATCCTTTACTCCCTAAAATTGAAAAGAACACTGGAAAGATTTAAAATGTGAACTTTTGCAGAACTCTAGAAACTGATGACTGCAAATATTTGAGGAGAGTCTTTTTTAAAAAAATGGCTGAATCTCAGTAAGAACAGTAGATTTTTGTAAGATTAAAATGTTATTTGCCATAGCTCTGTAGCTTTAAAAACCTGCAGCCCCGTTTTCACAGTAAAAACCAACAGCTTGGAAGTCATTGGAGGGGACAGAATGGGTTTGAAACAGTCCAAAATGTCCCATTCCAGAAGAATTGTCATAATTTGACCCGTTTGAAAATGCACATGAAAAACTACATTCGGAGCACTTGTCTTTGCTGACATCTAGTTGAGTGAGGGAAGACGTTTCCCTAAGGCCTTTAGTTTAGCATTGGCTAATTGTGGTAATAGTAGCTGCTGCAACAAACAAAAGGATTGCCAAAGTACTAAAAAAGAAAATCTACCAAGTGAAATTTTCATAGGAGACTTAAATAGCTGCAGCATATTTCAGCAGATTTAAATGGCTGAATACAAGTGAAAGGCTTGTGCATGACCAAGAAGGACAAAAAATGTCTGATGATCTCACTTCTCCCTAATGACGACATTCTACAAGCAAGAAATGAAGAATGAGCCACAGTAGAAATGCTGGAGTGATGAAGGCATGCTACAGCACGCACTCAGCCACTCCTGGATAATGGTGGGAGCCCTAATGTCAAGCACTTAAGGAAATCCCTGTCCAACAAATAGGTGATCCATAAGATAACTGAGCGGAGACCTAAGTGACTACAAACCATAAAGCAGATATATTTTACACAATCCACCAAGTCACTAAGTGAAAAGCAGCAATAAAAATTCCGGAGGAGGAGTGAAATTATTTCCAGAGTCTCTGCATTATATTATAAAATTTCCAGGTACAAACAGTAAAATGTGTCTGATATACAGAAAATAAATAAAAAAACCAGAAAAAGCAGTTAATATAAACAAATCTCTGACTTTAGATAGTATGCTGAACCAAGATAAATCTAGAGAAATCTTGTTATTCTAAAATGCATAGTTATTTGGGGAAATACTTGCTCTTTGCCATATGTGGAAGACTCAATTGATATTTTAGACATATGTGAAAGTAAGGGTGCTTATCAGCTATTTGTACTGTATTGTTCAAAGAGTGGTTAATGAAACAAGCCACACAGAGTGGCTTAAAAACTTGTTAATTAATACAAACTTGGCTATTTAATGATTTATTTAGGCAACTAAATTTAAATATTGACTTTTCTAAAACCAAAAATACTGCAACTGTGATTTGTGGAACATAAGGTATAAGACTACTCATTTATAATAAGAAGCACACAAAATTTCAACCACTGTCAGTGACTATCAGACTTCAGCCGTACTTCTGGCAGGTGCATATTCGTTAAGGCATTTATTTTCAAAATAATTTATTATTGATTAATATTTGGGTCAACATTAAATAAGATGCTATACCTGTGTAGCTTGTCAAAAAATACCACAATTAAAATAATTTTCAAATAAACCTATTGATATTAGACAATGCAATAAAGTGATGTTAGGAGAAAGGGCTGTCCTACCTCACAATATGCCATAAGAGTTCCCCAAAAGTTTTATTTCTATGTTTATTTTTGGAATCTTCATGGAAGCCCAACAATATAAAGCAAAGAAAGTTTGCATATCTTGTTGGAGACTAACATGTCTAACATTATATATATGTAGCTTTAAAATTTTTCACCTGAATGTCACTAGCTATAATTAAAAATTATAGCTTTTGTATTTGTTCTTCATGATTTTTTTTATTTGTTTAATTTTAAACAGTTATGTTAGTTGGGTGCAGTGGAATGTGCCTGTAATCCCAGCAACTTGGTAGGCTAAGGCAGGAGGGGAGCAACTTCCAGGCCAGTCTCAGCAATTTAACAAGACCCTGTTCCAAAATCAAAAATGAAAAAGGACCAGGGATTCAGGTCTGGTAAAGAACCCCTCACTTCATTCTCCAGTATCCCAAAAGAGTTATGAATATTTTTAAATTATAAAGCTTATTATGCTGCTCCCATTACATAAACTAAAACATATCTAAACTATGATATAAAGTAATTTTGTATCTAGTGGACTGAGTGACCATATGTTTTTTTAAAAATATTTTTTAGTGTTGATGGACCTTTATTTTATTCATTTATTTATATGTGGTGCTGAGAATTGAACCCAGTGCCTTACACATGTGAGGCAAGCACTACTCTACAACTAAGCCACAACCCCAGCCGGACCATATGTTTAATAAGATTGGTGTTGTAAAAGTCCATTGACTAGAAAAACAATGTTAACTTGTTGCTGTTGCTTTTTTCTTTGAATATGTTTTTTACGGCCTGTGGAGCACCTATTCTAGACCCATCTGCAGAGAACCCAGGGTTTTGAATTTTTGACAACTTCTCTATGATTTATTAAAAATCTGAAAAAACCTGGTAGCTCTGTGGAGATTAGAAAATGCAAACAACACATATCTACATGTGGATTAAAACTGAATATCACTTAAGAAACATGAAGAGAAGCAGGTGATAAAAAGTGATTTCTTTGGCATGGTTCCATATGGATCCAAGGAGCTCCACATCACCATGACACCATAGAGACAAAGTGGCCAACAATCTTCAGAAGACTAATTTCTGTACAGGTACCGAGACATATCTATAATTAAAAGAAGCAATCTCAACTCTGAGACATGGAACAGATATGGTGGTCATCAAATTAAGTATGGTTACTTCTATGGAACCTTGATGGGAGGTAAGAAGAAAAAATCATTTATAGTTTTTCTTGAGAATAAATTGAATAAGTTAGGCATGCATTTACATAACAGGTAATATTCCAGGAATTACTTTGGGAGTATTAGACTTAAACAGATAGTTTTGAAATAAAATTTTAACTGTGTATATATTTTCTAATTTTTTCCTCACAATGTTATGGTCCAGAGAAATATTTATTTTTTCTTTCATGCTGAGAAACAAAAATTTAATGTAGACTATAACAGGCGATTTCCATATAGCTTACCTTGTTATAAGAAAATATATTAGAATTGGTTAGTCATTTTACTCTTTGGGCAAATTAATTACTGGACTGCAATTCTGTTACAAGCACTTTAATAAGTGTACTGGGGCCTATAAAATATCTAATAAACAGTGTTTCCAATTTTTAAGGAACTATTAGATTAGGCATAGTAACATCCACCTACATGAAGTTGAAATAACAAAATTAGATGACAGTATAATAGATAATACAAATAGCAAAAACTGTACACATTGATAGAGATAGAACAATTTACTGTGTCCAAATTGTCAGATCAATTTCATCAATTTCATGAAGAAGCAGCTAAGTGTTGAGCTGGTTTTGACTTAGATAGAAAAGAACATTATAAATATTCCAACTGAATGAATATAGAGATTGGTGATAATACAGATGCTTTTTAGTCTAAGTTCTCAAGAAAAACAGAATGAATAGGTAATATTTATACAATGTACATATATGTGTGTGTGTAATATATATCTATATGCACACATATAGGTTGATATAGCTATGTAATAGTCACCTTTGTGATATCACTTTCTACAGTTTCATTTACCCATGATCAATTATAGTCCAAATACATTTAATGGAATATACCAGAAATAAATAATTCATAATTTTTTTTAGAGAGAGAGAGAATTTTTTAATATTTATTTTTTAGTTTTCGGTGGACACAACATCTTTATTTTATTTTTATGTGGTGCTGAGGATAGAACCCAGCACCCCGCACATGCCAGGTGAGCGCGCTACTGCTTGAGCCACATCCCCAGCCCCAATAATTCATAAATTTTAAATTGTGCACTGTTTTAAGTAGTGTGATGGCATCTCACATCATTGTTTTCTATTCTGTATGTGACAAAATCATTCCTTTGTCCAATGTGTCCATGCTACGTATGCTACTCACCCTTTAGTTGTTTAGCAGCAGTTTTCTAGATCAATTATCCCAGTATTATAGCTTTTGTGTTTAACCAACTTAGTTTATAATAGCCCCAAACACAGGTGTATGATGCTAGCAGTTCATGTATGCCAAAGAGAAGCTAGGAAGTATTTTCTTCATATGAAAATTAAAATTTATGGGTTATTAAGGAAAAACTATTGCATACGAAGGTTGCTGAGATGTATTGTGCCATAATTTTATATATGTACAATCATATATATATATATATATATATATATATATATTTAAAGGTCTCATCCGCATAATTTTATTACAGTATATTGTTATAACTGGTTTATTTTATTATTAGTTATTAATACCTTAATATGTATAGTTTATAAATTAAACTTAATCATAAGTCTGTATGATAGGAAAAGAGATAGTATATTTGGAGTTCAGTATTAACCATGGTTTCAGATACCCACTAGAGGTCTTAGAATGCATCCCTCTCAGATAAGGGAGGACTATTGTATAATAAAATATTTATTACAGAAATTGGTGTACATAACAATGGTGCACCAATTCCTGTAATAAATAGGTCCTCTTAAAGCTGAAGAATCAGAAAACTGGAGGTGAATTCAGTGTAAGACCGAAAGCTTGAGAAAAAGGGGAGCACCTATTCTAAGGCTGAAGATCTGAGAACAGAGGAAGGAAGGTTGTTAAATCCAGGGTCTATAAATTCAACCAGTAACTCTGATGGCTGAGTGTATATAAAGCCTTATGGCTTCGTTCCTGAAGATAAGATTATTTAGTGTTCCTTTGCCATTTTTGGTTTTATTTCTGTCCTCAGCAAATTGGATTATGCCCATTGGTGAGGGAAGATCTTCTTTACTTCATTAACAAAATCACATGTTAATTTCTTCCATGAAGACCTTCAAATGTAGGTTCAGAAATCATATTTAACCAGGTATCTGGACATTCCTCAGCCCAGGCAAACTGACATGTAACCATCACAGCAGTGTGTAAGGAATAGTAGGTACAATAACCTTAAATCATTTAGGATTTAAGAAAGAGATTGATGGACAATAATATTGGAAAAGACTAATAAAATGAATGGATCTTATAGTAGGTATATAGGCCAAGCCACATAACATATAGTTTCAAGGACAAAATGAAAAACAAAAATATTAAGAATTTCAAGAGGGGCTGGAGATGTGGCTCAAGTGGTAGCGTGCTCATTTAGTATGCATGAAGCACTGGGTTTGATACTCAGCACCACATAAAAACAAAATATAGGTATTGTGTCCACCTAAAACTAAAAAAATAAATATAAAAAAGAATTTCAAGAATGAAATTATGGCATTTGCTGGTAAATAGTTGAAGAATGAAGGGAAGGGAGTGGGAATGGGATTAGGAAAGACAGTACAATGAATCTGACATCTGAACTTTCCTATGTTCACATATGAATACATGACCAATGTAACTCCACATCATCTGCTTCCTATGTTCCTATATAAATATATGACCAATGCAATTCCTAATTCCATGTATTAATACATGACCAACGTAACCCCATATGAATTCATGACCAATGTAACTTCACATCATGTTCAACCACAAGAATGGGATTCTAATTAGAGTCAGTTACATTTCATGTATGTATAATATGTCAAAATACATTTTACCGTCCTGTATATCTAAAAAGAACAAATAAAAAAGAAAGAATTTCAGGTTGATGATAACAGATCAACTAAACCAAACACAAAGCCCTTCACGGAGCATGAAGCTCTGTGATTGCACAATTCACACACCCATGAAGGCAGCTCTGCAAAGAGTTTAATCTTTTTTAATAGGCAATGGGAGGTTTTGAAAGGATTTCATTAGGGAGAGAACATTATGAATGTGATTATATATGGAAATATCCTTGTGTTGACTTGTCACCTGAATTAGAGAAGGATAAGAGAAGCTTGAGATAACTAGGAAGGAAATGTAGCCCCGGTTTGGTGTCAGAATAGTATTTTGGTCAATGACAAAATGCATTTATGCTATTGTCCCAAAGATTATACTGCACAGTGACTCGATAGCCATCTTAGTTTGTGTAAATCCTCCCTGTGATGAGAGAAAAATAATGCATTTATCAGAACATATTCTCCTGGTATGTGACACATCTCTGGGTTCCAGGGATATACAACCAGAAGCTGGTTGCTGGTAGAGAAAAGAAGAAATTGACACCACATAAAATTGGGCTAGCTCGTAAACGGCTAGAAAAAAAGAATAATGAAGTGGCGGAATTAAGATGATTGAGGGGTTTAAAACTCACTTGGTGGAGAGAATGATTTGAAACAGATTTGGGGATGAAATAGTGATATTTTAGTTGTGCTCATATTGAGGGATGAAGGAGAACCATGTGCAGGTACCCAGTCATTAATTATACATAGTTTGAAGACTAGAATTCTGGAGGAAAGGTAATGTATGAGATTGGTAAGATGATGCAAATGGTACATTAGACTAATATTTAAGATACTCTTATGTGCCATTGTAGCTCTTAGTAATAAATTGTCTGTTTTATTTGTTGATTTCTCACTTCTCTTCCATAAAGTTGATTATTTCCTTTCAAAAGTCACATTGACAGACAAATGAATTTTTAAGGAAAAGACAGTTGTATGTAGGAAAATAAAACCCAACATTACTTTTTCAAAAGTTGTAGATGGACACTATGCCTTTATTTTGTTTATTTAAATTTTGTAGTGCTGGGGATCAAACCCAGGGCTTCACACATGCTAGGCAAGTTCTCTACCACTGAGCTACAACTCCAGCCCCATTCCTAGCATTATTAAATCAAATGATTGCAGTGTCTAAGACCTCAGTCTAAGTCTTTTGTCTTTTAATATTCACAATAAACTTGCAAGATATGCACTTGTATGATTGTCATTTTTAATATTAGGAAACTAAAGCATAGATGAGATAAGTTTACTGATTATTTAAGTACTACTTATTGATTTCCAATCACATTTTTCTAGTTGCTGGTTAAACAAAAACATAAGAATATTGTCAGTGACTCCATTCTTAAAAGTTTGATTTTAAAATGTCAATAACAACAAGTAATAAGAAGATTTAAAATATGATATAATAGGTAAAACTGCACAAATATCTTAGATTAGTGCTTGGGGCTCTAACTTGATCAAAGTCATACATTTAACCCAGGTTTTGAACTTACTTCTAAAGACCAGAACCTTTGTCTCTTCTGTTCATTATTTCCTTAATAATGATCAAAACAGTAGCCAATATATTTTAAGTACTACAATAATTTGTTATCTTAATGAGTAAAGGGTAACATTTATTAATGAAATGTCATGTTCTGTACCATAACATTTCCATAGTATTTCAATATTAGTTAAATCAATATTATTCTCATTAATAGGATTTTGAATGTGAGATTCACAAAAGTAAAATAAGTTGTCTAGTGTTATATTATGGTTTTGTGGACTTTGGCATTTCAACTGATAGATGAAAGAGTGCAAAGATAGGAATTTTCAGTTGATGTTCATTTGCAGCAAATATTTTATTCGCACTTCTTTTAGATCCATTCCCACTGTGTAAGTTTCGATGGGAGGATATTGAAAAAGGCCATATCTTGTTTCCCTCAATGCTAACAGATAGCCTGGGTATGCTTGCCTAATATAATGCCCAGAAAAGATTCTCTGAAAGAAGTTAAAAAATAATTTTTACATGTTAATCCATCAGTTAATGAAAAAATAAATTTAAAAAAGATGAATCATTTAATGTGAAATTAGTGACCATTTCATAACACAGATTTAGTTAAATACATTAGGGCTGGAATTGTAGTTTAGTGGTGAATCATTCACCTAGTATGTGCAATGCCCTACTTTAGATCTCCAACACCCCCATAAAAAAATTTTACGTAGTAAGGAATTTTTAATAAGTATTTAGTTAGAGTCTGCTATATGTAGCCCCAAACTGAGATGCAATTTGGATGATTTGGGGGCTGTCTCTACTCTGGCACTTATGATATGTTGTAAAACAATATATTTTGGCTATAAAGATAGAAGTGGACAGAGAGTTCAAATTGTAACCTCATTTTCTCTATTTTATATATTTTAAATTTTGGCATATTCAGATTAAAATTAATTCTAATATGTACTTTTCAAAAACAATAATTTAATATGTAGATAATATAAGAGTATGCTTTTCATTATATTATGAAATGGAAAATATATGCCGAATGGCTATGTAATGACAGCTATTGTACACTGAGAATCTGTTGACATTTTAGCCTGTAGCCAGGGAAATACGATGAAAGGCAAGCTGAAGATAAATCATCTGTAAGTGAAAGGATCAGTTGATGGTTAAAAAAAAAAAAAGCCTTATCTTCCATATTACTAGGAACCCCTCATTAAGCATGCTACGAAGAAATGCTACAAACCAGGCAAGCCAGGATGGATCAGTAGGCTGTTCCACATTGACTTGTATAGTAATTTGGTTTGCTGCAACACTGAAGATAACTATGAGCTGCTTTCTTAGGGGAAATTCATCAAAATATTCTTTTGAGTTTCTTTTGACTTAAAAATAAGCTACCTTTTTACCTATAACACAAAGAATGAATTTTTCTCTACGTTCCAAAAATGTTCCTAGAGCAGATATATTGTAAAAGACCCTAATACATTCTTTTTGATCATTACCAGAAGATAGCACACAGGTGGCTTTCTGAGCCTGTGACTGATTCACCTTTCCCCTGTAGTAGCAACTCTCAAAACGAATTCAATTTATATCTATTGAGTCCTTATAAGTGACACATCCAATGGTTGGGACCAGAAATACAGTGGTGAACAAAATTGATTACCATTTCTGTTCTTGTGGAGGTTCATAAGGAAAAATGAAAATTGTCAGGGAAAATCCATACCCAAACTAATTTTTCTATTCACATTACATTCTTACATATTCCTTGCCTACTTTAATTTTTCAAGTGTCTATTGATTTTTTTTAGGTCTTAACACTACATATGATCATATTCAATGACATTGTAAATGAACTTAGAAGTTCAAAGTGGCAAATGCAAATACGAAAATTGAGCAATGATAAGAAAGGTAGTTAATTCAGCTCACTTGAACCTCCATAGATAAACCTGAATCTAGCTAAAATGTTGTGTCAACCTCTCAGTTGATTTGACTTGGATAAAAATGCAGAGGAAAAGACTGTTCAATAGCATGCTTATTTATAGTTCTAGGATAGGACTAGGCGGGGACAAGGTAATCTATCACCTTGCTTTTTATTGCTTGTGATCACTGCATTTTTTATGATTCTCTTCTTTCATGTACCTTGATTTCTTTCATGTTGCAACTCAGGAAACTGTAAATGATGAATGATAATATTCACAATTAAGCCATTAAGGCAACACAATTTTATAATAATATGAAGATATATTGTAAAACAATCACTAAGGGAAAAAGTTGTAGAAGTTCATTTTTCAATTCTCTTCTGTGCCAACTATAGGAAGACCTTGTCTTGACCTAATTTCAAGATTGTATTTACCAAACATCTTTTATTACAGTTCTTGGGTGTGGCCAACTTCCTTTCATTTTTGGCATCTGCTTCAACTTAAAGATTTTCAATCATTTTAAAACCTATTATAAATGCCAAGCAGGTTTTGTTTTGATCTTTAAATTTCTAAAATTGTAAGGTGACATTTCTTAATACTTTATAACAATGTTAAAATATTTTGAGAAACCCATGACATAATTAATTTGGAAAAAAAAGGAAAAGAGTTTTGTTTGTGTACTTTCTTATTACTTTACTTTTAGTCCTTGATTTTTCACATTTTAAAATAGATTCTATCTGTTATCACACTCATGAAACACTTATTGATTAAGTGATCCTCAAATACTTTATATTTAAACTGCAACTACCTTGTCAATATTCTGATTTCTGAGGATAAAAATCAAAGTTAAACAAGGTTCTTGATTTTATTAGATGAAGGATTAAAATTGGCAATATAAACACCACATGATAAAAAATATAAAAGGCAGTGGGAACAGGTAGAAAAGGTATTTAACCCATTCTATGTATTCCTTTATTTCATATAACCATCCCCAAAGCATCAAATCTTATGTGACTTGACATCTCCAAAGATTTATCAGTCATTTGGCAAAGGTTCCCTTGGATAAAGTGCCTTGCACTTCAGTGTCATAGTAATCAATGTCATCTGAAAATGTTACCTTATACCTATCAATCAATCTAAATCTATATTTTTTTGGCCTTGACCAAGTCAGATGATATAAGAGCTTTAATTTTAGATGATGACATTTTTGATCTTCATGGATATGCCTTTATTGAACTGAAATTTTGTCACTTTACCCAGAGATTGCTGTGAGGTACACATACATCAGAATTTATATAAAATGTAAAGTTTATGGTATTTATTGATTGTAATGACATTTTGAGGGAGGCCATCTTCACATACTGCAGGGTCTTCTTTTTTGAAAAACTCTATAATGATAATGATGGGAAAATATTCTCAGGCTTCATTGACAGTAAAGGTTATCCTTTTCATGAACTAGGCAATTTTTTTTTATCTTTTGAACAACTATTTTTTCATGATTTATTATTATTATTATTATTATTATTATTGCTTTAACCCCCAGAATTTTAGAATAAAATCTTTATTTTACATTAAAAATAATATGTTAACTTACAATGTATATATCTACTTCTTAACTTACCATTAAATGCTTTAGTGTTGTACTTTTATTGATTTTTTCATGTTTTTTTTAAATGGTTTGTTTTCATATACATTATTGTATTATAATTTTTTGTACTAAGATGTATTCCTTCTATATTTTCCTTATTGAAATTTTATGAACAAATTGGAGTGTTAGTACACAAAACATAAATGTATACTCTTAATTAATTTATTGTTACTAATTTTTGCAGTATTGAGGATTAAACCCACTGGTGCTGTACCACCATGGTAGATTTCCTATGCCTTTTATTTCTATTTTGAACCAGTATCTCACTAAGTTACCCAGTCCGGACTATAATTTGTGATCCTCCTACCTGGGATTACAGGTGTAAAATACTACTCCTGGCTCTGTCTTACTAATTTTAATGTTTATTTTGATGACTTCTAGTTTCATCAATGATTAATCTATTATTTTTCTAATCTGGTTCATATATTAAGTTTACACAACCTCTATTATGATGGTGTCTGATAACGCTTATTTATGGTATTTGACATTAGATATATTTTATTTATAAGTTGTTGCTAATTTATGTCCAAAAAAAGTACTTTCCTTACATGCAGTTTTATTTTGCTGTTTTTGAAAGAAAATTTTACCCGTTTGTTTTATCATTATAAAAAGAAAATAAATTTGTTTTAAGAATCTGAAGACATTTTGTGGTCATTTTACTTAGGAATAAAACAGAGAAGGAAAAAGCAGCTATTTATCCTTTCCTTCTCCAGATTTTGCTTCTACTTCACGGAATTGTTTTCACTATTGATTGACTTATGTTCTTACTATGGGCAGAGCCACTCTATTTCCTTTTCATTTATTTTTCTCTTGTTCAGCACTTTTCAGTGGCTGTGCAATGTTTCACACTAATCAAAGCTGCCTTTATTGGCTGATCTAGTAATCTGCTGGTTAAAAGTAAGAGTTAGAAGTGATATCTCAGAAAAGAGTAGAGAGAAGTCATGGTCTGCAAAAAATATGTAAGTTAAATTTCTAATTTTTTTTTGTTCTTGGATTTTTTCTGGGTTCATATGTGTATGTGCAAATTAACGTTCTGCTTATAAGAATAATACAGAGAGTTTAATTTGAGATAGTTAACAAAACCACAGAAAGCATGGAAGAATAAAAACAGCCATATGTATTACAAACATTTTTCCCATTCAGTTCAATAAAAAACATAGGGAATTAGAAAGTTTTACTGTATTGATTTTGTTTAACAATAATGTGGTGGTCAGATGTGAGATAAAGAAATACAAATGTTTAGATTCAACTATATCCTGAGTTTTGAATTTATTTTCAATTTAAGCAAGTTACATTATACCATTACTTTTATAATTATATATAAGTAATATACACATACATGTAATGTATATTATATATACATATGTAATCTCCTATAATCATGTTAACTTCATTATTTATTTCTTCCTAACATCTGTAAAGATTTGCAATTAATTTGTGCTTCATGTATGAAATGTTACTTGAAGCTATAAGAATAAAATATTACTTGAGCTTTGGTGGGATCAGTGGCATTTTAGAGGATGTTTATACTTCATGATGCATATTATGTAATTTACTCTTAAATATGAAATATTAAAGAAATAGGTGTTGGTGTGCATCTGTGGTTGCACTAAAATGAAAACATATTAAGGATCATTGTTATTAGGAATGGACTAGTTCTCTAAACACTGCCTTTTAAAAACATTGTCCCACTAGTATGGCAATTTGTAAATCAATGGATGTGTAACTGATGTGATTCTGCAATCTGTGTATGGGGTGAAGGTGGGAGTTCATAACCCACTTGAATCAAAGTGTCGAATATGATATGTCAAGAAATTTGTAATGTTTTGAACAACCCACAATAAAAAATTAAAAAACAAAACAAAACAAAACAAACAAACAAAAAAAAAACCTATGATTTGAGCACAGGATTTAAAAAAAAAACAAAAAAAAAAAACATTGTCCTAAAACAGTAACATTATACCTCCTGATCTGGGAAACATGAGATCTGTTTTTAACTGGAAAATGGAAAAAATAACAAAATAGATAATTTTCTTTATAAAAATATCCTTTCCAAGGGTAAGAAAAATAATAAGTACCCAAGATGGATATTGAGAAAATTTTAAAAAATCCATGATCTTAGATGAAAATTAAAATTACTTAAAAATTTTAAAAACTGAATAAGCTTTGTTTTATAAGATGAAAATGACGTATAAAGCCAGGCATGGTTGCTCATGCCAAAAATCCCAGCAGCTTGGGTGGCTGAGGCAGGAGGATTGCAAGTTCAAAGCCAGCCTCAGCAAAAACAAGGCACTAAACAACTCAGTGAGATCCTGTCTCTAATAAAATACAAAATAGATGTGGGAATGTGGCTCAGTGATCAGTGCCCCTGAATTCAATCCCTGGTACCAAAAAACAAACAAACAAACAAACAAAAACAACAACAACAAAAAGTAAAGAATAGGAAAAAAAAAGAAATATAAACAATTTCTCAGAGATATTTAGTTGTGTAAGTAAAACTAAAATTTATTTAAAACAAGATTTCTTCTATATATTTTTATTTATAAAGAGCAGAAATTGATCTTTGATTCATACTGAGAATTACTATGAAAATACAAAGCATATTGTAAAGTGTGCCTTTCTTTTGTTATTATATACAAACCCTTTCTGAACAAAGTACACAGGTAAAATAATTCTAAAACCTCTAATCTATGGTAGTTCATAATTTAAGACAACCACTACAAACTACAAAATTTATCCTAGATCATGTATTTCAATCTAAAGATCCAACAGTCTCTATCACAACTGTATGCTAGTTTTCACAAAAATAAATAAAATGGTTATAAAATTTGTATAAAATAAAAAAAGACTCCACTTAGTAAGAGCAATCTAGAGAAAAAAATAACAAACTGGAGACGTCACCTGTCTGATTTCAAACTAGGTTATAAAGCTATTGCAATTAAAACGACATGGTTTTGGACTAAAATCAGACACATAGACCAATGAAACAGAATATAAACCCCAGAAATAAATCTGTGACTACACAGAACTTTAAAATTTAATAAGAATACACAATGGGGAAAACACACTCTCTTCAACAAATGATGCTGGGAAACGGAATTTCCACATTAAAACAATAAAATAAAATTGGAACTCTATCATATAACACTCTAACAAATAAAATCAAAATGGATTAAATATAAAATGTAAAACTCCTGGAAAAAGACAAGGGGAAAATTCCTTGACATTTGTCTTATAAAAGATTTTTCCAATACAATATCAAAATCATACTCAACAAAGTCAAGCACACAATTGAACTGCATTAAACTAAAGTGCTTCTGCACATCAGAAAAAATAGTCAGAAATCAACAGGTTGAAGGGACAACCTACCAAATGAGAGAAAATATTTGCCAACTTTACATTTGATGAGGGACTAATAACTAAGATACACAAATAACTCATACAAATCAAGGAGAAGGAGCAAAGGAAGGGTAAAAATAGAGGGAAGGAGGAAGGAAGGTCAACTTACTACTCAGGGTTGGGGGTAGTTCAATAGTGGAGTGTTTGTTTAGCCTATCAAGGCTTTGGGTTACATATCCAGAACCATATTCATATCCACACCAGTATGGTACAAGGGCTGAGTAGTTTTCCTCCATTATAGCCTTTCACCATGATGTTCTTCCTTTTCTGAGGCCCAGAACAATAGAGTTGGCTGAACCATGGACTGATGCCTCTCAAATTGTGAACTCCCAATAAACTTTTCCACCTCTAACACAAGTATGCTACATAATATTTTATGACAAAAATAAATGATGATATTATTGATTTATGTAATTACTATAGTATATTTTATCACTATTTTAGAGTGTAGGTCTTACTTCTTATAAATAATTGTTTTCTGTCAAAAAGTGTGCTGTGATACACCAAAAATTCTCGTATATCTATTTACCATGTCTTTTGGTTACATAGTTCTCTCTTGGGCTTAATTTAAACATGCTTTGTCTTATTCATTATGATGCATACACACATGTGTGTGGATCATCCACTATAAAACCTAGGTGTGTATCTGGCTATATTATCTAGCTTTGTATAAATATTTTCTATCCTATTTGCACAATGATCAAATCACCCAAATATGCATTTTTCAGATCATATTCCTATCATTAAGTGACATATGACTGCATAATATTTTTCAACATAAACATTCCTATTTGAGTTTGTTTCCATTATTTGTATAACACATGTTTAATATAATTTTGTTGACAGTGACAAATGTCAAGTGAACCTTACTTGTCATTTTATATTGCTTTATTACAATTCAATATAGAATATATTTTTAAGTAAGAACATAATGTTAATTATAATTTTGATGCTTAAAGCTATTTAGGGAAAAATTTAAACTGCTTCTAATATTTAATTCAAATCTGACTTTCCACGTTTAACTCACATTTGCTTTCTTAAAATTAATTGAATATTTTGCCTTCCATTATCTGTCTAGGACTATACAAAGTCAGAGATTGAAGAGAATACTTACAATAGTGTCTGATATAACATTTTTTTGGACTGAGATTCAGTAAGAGAAATGCAGGCTCTAAATATATAACTTGAAAGTTCAAATTTTCCATAGAAGGTTTTAATCAAAAGAATTTTGAATAAGTTATAATTCATTCTGAGACTCTTTGAAACTCCATTCCTGTAAAGAGGTGCGTCATTCTTTCATCCAAACTTATGAAGCTAAACTTTGTAGAAAAAAAACATCTTGGCTTTTAATGAGGAGTAAAAGGAAAAGCAGAAACAGAGACAAACTGTACTCTTAATAGTATGATCAAATATTAAATAACTTGGGAGATTTCTTTTGAGGGGGGCTAGTATGGGATTTTATTATTTTTTCCCATCAAACAGTGTTTGTCTTCTTGTTATGAAACAGAAATATTAGGTTAGTCCACACTGACTCCAAAAAAATGAATTTCAAGTTTCAATGAAACACATACTATTTCATGAAATGATTTTACACATGCCTGACATTGCTCACAGAGTGGACATCTTCACTAAGGAAATCTTCATCAGTTAATCTCACTTTGTGTCATTTCCTATGTAAGTATACAGAACATTTAGATGTTAAAATGATACAACTCTAATAGGCTTAAATTTATCATTCAATATTTAATCTACAATATATTTAAACACAAGTAGATGCCTTCTTGCCCATGATTTAAAGACCCACATTAACTCTGAAACACAACTGGAACAATGATACTTTTAAAACATGGTTCTGCTAGAATTAATTACAATATTCTAATTCTTCATCATGTGCTATTCAGTTACATGCATTGATACTGAAATGACTTCATTACTTATAGTGACAAAGTAGTGGATAAGAGTTGTATTACACTATCACTCATCACTATGGTGGAAAGGCAAAGTGTCATCTTCTATCCCTTTAACATTGAGTACTAGAATAGCATGAGGGTTAGAAGTTGAACAATGGTTTAATTATCAAAAATTTCTACCTAAATCCTTCAAGTCTGGGGAAGAGAATGTTGAAACTTATGTAACTGTGTTGTGATATACCTGGAATGGGAGTCACTTACTCCTCCATAGATGACAAGGAGTGCTATGTGTCTGTGCTGTACAGAACACCATCCATTCTTTCTGTGGGGAAATTAACTTTTGCAGCATGTATGTAAGAGCATTTAGCAGACTAGCTTATTTGATCAGGTTGAATAACGTTGTTGTTATGACCTAAATATATATGACCAGTTACTATATGATTAAAATAATTGTAAATACTTTCATTTACCTGCTTTATAAAATATTTCATAAATATACAGATGAGCAAATAACTTAAATAATTAGTTGAGAGTTGAAAAGCAATTGTTTAATTTTTCTTTTAACTGTATGTTATTTCTCTGCTTTTCATACTTTTAAAAATTAAAAAAGCTTATTATCATTGATTTTTAATAAAATCTTATGAAAATTAATGAGCAACCTTTTGAGTAACAAATATTTTGAAATTTTACTCTATTTTGAAAAGTAAATCCATATATTTTCTTAAGACTGTTAAGAAGAAAAATAGTTATAAAATATAGTCATTATTTCCTTTAAATTCTTTTAATACAATCATGTCTTAATTCTCATAATACCTAAATCATCAAAAAACATTTATAAGATGGGCATTTTAGTGTACCTGTAATCTCAATGACTTGGAGAGTGAGGTATGAGGATTGCAAGTTTGAGGCCTGCCTGAGTAATTTAGTGAAACCCTGTCTCAAAATAAAATATAACTCAGTAATTAAAATATTTCTGTAGCGCAGTAATTAAAGAATCCCTATATTCAACCCCCAGTACTGGGTGACAACATTTATTGCATTAAGTAGGAAGAAATTAAACAGATTCCATTCATACTTTCAGAAAGTGTAGAAGTAGGAATCAATCTTAAAGCCCACTGGCTTGTTTGATTAGTCAGCAGAATGTTTGGCACATGTCAACTTTTCTATAAACAACAGTCTTTGTGATTTCCATGTTTGAGTTTGGCCTATTTCTCAGAGACAATATCAAAATTATAAATAATAGAAATTGGTTTAGATCACTTCCTGAATGTAAGTTCAGAATACTGTTACCATATTAATTTATTGCCCATGGCCATAATATTGTTTAATTATGCATCTATTTTATTGAACACTTGGCTATTTTTACCTATAAAATGTCAGGCTCAATAAACGCTTACTGGCTTTTAAAATTTTGCCACACACCAATGCTCACACACACATATAAGCGTGTGTACTCTTTCTGTCAATCTTTTCTACTTATCTATCTGTAGTATATATTGCATTATTAATAGTGCTTTTCTTCACAAAATATTCCGCAAGGGCATGATTTTTCAGGACTGAGAGTTATAATCTGTTTTTCTAAAGCTTCTCTGCAGTGCTCTCCAAATTTTTTCAGACAACAAGGTTCTAAAACATCTACCCAAAGACAGTCACAAACCAATAGGTCCATGTTAGGTCAAAATCATCATCTGTTCCTTTTTATGTGGAATCATAATCCCTTTCCTCCTCTTTCCTTTGATGTAGAAAACTAATATGGAAAAAGTAAGCATTATGGTAGGAATTAATCCTGGATAAATTTTTAGATCCAGGTAGAATTTTGAATTGCTGTTTATAGTGGAAAGTGGAGGAACTGGAAAGAGGTTTTATTAATTCATCTGACAAGGATGGGAGCTAAACTTTAGTAACAGAAATAATGATGCAGGCGCTGGGGTTGTGGCTCAGTGGTAGAGCACTTGCCTCACATGTATGAGGCCGGGGATTTGATCCTCAGAACCACATAAAAATAAACAAACAAAATAAAGGTATTGTGTCCATCTAAAACTAAAAAATAAAATTAAAAAAAATGAAACAATCATGCAGTAAATCTAACACAGATGAAATGAACAAATAAACAACAACAAATGTATGTATTACAAAAAGAGGCTAATAGGTCCCTAAGACCCCTGCTTTTAGCAGAGGTGATTCCATTCACTAGAAGAATTTAGAAAAAGAAACTTGTGAATGATGATAAACTCAGGTTTGATTGCATTATGATTGTTTGAGGGAAATTTTTCTGTCAACAATAAGCAGACCACCAGAAATAAGGTTCTGAATTTAGCAGACAAGTTCTTCTATGTATATCATCGACCTATAATTGATCCCTAAGAGGGATTTCGATAGAGGAGAAACATAGATGGGGATTTAATCTGTGGCAGAGGAGGGAGAGGGATGCCAGTCAGTGAAGAGATGACAGATTGGTTTTGATAATGTCCGTTTCTTCTCTGAGCCGCAAAGCTCAAAATTGTGTACTGTGGTAAGCATATTGATGAATCTCTCACAGAAGTCCATTCTCTAATTTCTAGAACCTGTAATTATGGTATCTGACATGGCAAAAGGACTTTGAAAATATCATAGACCTTGAGATGGAGAGATTCTTTTGGATTATCAAGGTTGACTCAACTTAATCATATGAGCACTTAAAAGCATAGAATCTTCCTTCCTATGGACAGAGAAATGACACAATAAAAGGGACAGGAAAGAATTAGATGTGAGAAGGACTTAACCCATAGTTTCTGGCTTTAAAGATAAATAAAGGGACCATTAGCCAAGAAATTTAAGTGGAATCTAATAGCCAAGAATGGCCATCAGCTGATATCCAGCAAGAAAATGAGGAGTTCAGCCCCATGAGTATGAGGAATTGAATTTTGCCAACAATTTCAATAAGCAAAGAAATAGATTTTCCACTGGAACCATTAGAAAGTAGCGGAAACTTCCAATGCCTTGATTTTAGCTAGGTATGACCTTTATACTTCAGACTTAGAAAAAATGCAAGATAATAAATTGTATTATTCAAAGGCACTAAGACTATTGTGATTTTTTTGTAGCAACAGTAGAACAAGAATTCATGTGCTCATATATTATACATATAAGAAGAGGTGCAGGAGAATATATGGTCATGAGAGGAACATTTATATAAAATTCTTAGAAATTACATAACATATAGGTCATGTTAATGTTTTATAATTTTATTATCTATGTCCCTAATATGAGCCTTAGAGTTAGTACCTTCTTATACTAGCTGCTGTGGAAAGGGAAATAAAAAAGGAAATAGAGTAAGGGCATGCAGAATAAGATCCCAGCAATGTTAAGCATCTTCTTAAATTAGGGACCATAGACTTTAATGATATAAAGCCACGTTATTGCATGAATTTTGTCTAGCAGGATTATTCTGCTAAGAGGTAAGAATAGATAAAATACAGGTTGGATTGAGCCAGAACTAGTTCTTAGGGGACCATATTGAAAATACAAGGGAGTAAGTGCCTCATAACATTGGCAAAAATGCACTGATTGATGTTTCATGTTATCTTGCACAAATAGCAAAGTAAGTGAAGCACTTGAGGGTTTCAGTTGCTGAGTAAATGTGATGGTAAAGGGAAAAAGTGGAATAAAGGTGAGAGTGAGAAAATTAAAAAGTTGAAGTGAGGAAGATAGTTGTCCAAGATGGATATTTGATTTTAAAATGTCACATAGTCTGATTTCCTCCAAAATGTGAAGCTTTTTTGGGATTTCTTCCTTCAAATATCTTTCAAAATGTCAATGAAGTTATACAAAATGCTTTATAGGCTGAAAAAATAGCTCATTCCACCATCTACAGGGATTTTTATAATTGCAACAATGAAGGGCTTGTACTGGGAAATGAACTCTAGATTGTATATCTCTTATTTATGATCCAGAAGCATACTAATAGTTAGAAGCTTGGCAAGATAGGTGACAGGTTATTTTCCATTATCTGCCCTTACTTGCAAAACTTAAGTCTTACTAGCATGTATTAGTTTATTTTGCATTGCTAAAAGGAAATATCCAAGGCAGGGTTCTTCATAAAGAAAAGAGTTAATAGTCTTCATGTTCAAAGTCCAACATCAGGTAGTGACCCACTGGTGTGACTTCTAGGAAGAGTATAATGCAGATGGTGTCTACAAAATTGGGAATGCATGTAAGAGGAATAGATTATATTGCCAAACAGGAAGCCAGCCAAAGAGTCAGAGATAAGACTTACCCTAAAACAATTACTCTCATGAGAATTTAGAAGTGCCCCCGAATTATCTTAACCCTTTCTCAAGGCAGTTCTCCCAACAATCTAAAGTCTCCTACTAGCACCCACTTCTCAAAGATTCAATTACCTCTCAGCACATTAGGGGGCAAACTTCTAATACATGAGTCCTTGGAGGACACACACAATATCCTTTGTAGCACAAAGGGAGCTCTCCTTACCACAACGTGGAAACTACCTCAAAGCCAGATCTAATGACAAAATGTGTGTACATAGCTATTTTAAAAATTGATTGTGTTCTTTAACGTTTAATAGTAAGCTGTTCACTGTTTATTATATGTTTCTACAAAATGAAGACATTTTATTACTTGGTGTATAATATTTAGCAAAGAAAATCAATTAATCTACCAAGCATTAAGATATTTAAGATTTTATTTTGCTTGATTGAATTTTGTGGTCAAAATAAAGTTGTTTTGGTTCAAAATTTTAAATAAATGTGTTTCATAAGAAAATGAAATACTTCTGCCTTTTTTTTTTAACCCATGCTACTTTTGGTCTTGTTATAGTTTTATAGACTTGGAATTTTTATTGCCTATTTTATCCTTTTAGCTGAAATGAGGACATAATGACTAAACAAGGTATAGGCCAATAGTTCTAAACTTACTTTGAATACATATTTTTTAAACAATAGCCACAGCTAACATCTTGGCATCTTGCTTTCCTGGACTACTATTTTTTTGTGTAAAAATGAATGATAAATTTGAGAGAATATTTAAACTGAACAATTAAATGTGTTCATATTTTTACAGTGCTTAGACATTACTTACTATATGGTAAACATTTTGTATTTATTTATTGTTATTTCTAAACTTAGCCTAGGTTTAGACTTCTTTATACATTTGTGGTTTTGTCATCCTTTCTGTAATATCAACATTGTTACATTGTTATATGGAGCAGGGGTACTATGAAACTTCACATCATATATATGATATATATATATATATATATATATATATATATATATATAGAGAGAGAGAGAGAGAGAGAGAGAGAGAGAGAGAGAGAGAGACATCCCCATAAAATCATCAGGAGTCATCAGTGTTTCCCTAGGAATCCTTTATATAACGCAATTACCAAGAAAAAATACAATTAGTAGATATGAGTTTTAAAAGATAGAGAAAAGATACCTTGGTTTTTTCATTAAGGAAACTTTCATATCTGGGGGAGTCAAGAATATGCACAATAATTGAACATATAAATTAAACAGTTACTAAAATATTTTTCATCCTTACTGCACTGTGCAGTAGAAAATAAAACATGACAGGTAATTTTGCTATTGACTTTATTTTAAAACTTCAAGGAAGATAGTTTTCTTGTTTTGCATTTTGATAACACAGGTCTAATGAGTTGGAGTACGATACATTATTTTAAAAGCCACTTTACACATTTCCCAACATTTGGAATCTTAGTAGTTTGGCATTAACTTTATATATTAGCTTATCACTCTCAAAGCTTTTCTCCTTTGAACCCTTTCAATGACCCTTCAAAATGTTATTACCCAAGTAGTAAACCAAGAACAAGTGTTGAGTTCCTATACCAAGCATTCCATGTTGTATAGCCAGAGCTGTAACACTAAGGAGATGCCATCCAAGTGGATGATGGGTGAGAAATGCCTGTAAACATCTTTGGCTCTGCTTCTATGTATCAAGCACCATTGATCAGGATGTGCAGATAAAGTATGCTGGGAAAGTGATTATAAATGATTAGCACAGAGAAAGGAAGTCAGGCCCATGAGGTAATAGAAGTAAAGACATGATTTACCTTGTCTGAGACAATAGTTCACTGAAGGTTCAGAAAGAGGAGTAAAACCTTGACACCTTATACTCTAAAACATCCTCTTCAAAGTAATATCTTGTAGACTACTTTAACTGGCTGCTTTAAGAACCCATGAAATAAAAAGTTACTCTCACTCCTTCTTCCAGATGAGAAAACCTATGGAAGAGAGGAAACACGACACTGTCCACAGACTTCCAGTCTCACTGGTGAGACTAAACCAAAAAAACTGCAGAAGGAGAAGAGCCCATCTTAAAGCCTTTCCAGAATGCAATATAGATAAGTAGTACAGAAATTCCAGGAAGGGGGAAATCAGAATGCCTTAGATACAAAGACACTGNTATATATATAGAGAGAGAGAGAGAGAGAGAGAGAGAGAGAGAGAGAGAGAGAGATTTTTTAATATTTATTTTTTAGTTTTCGGTGGACACAACATCTTTATTTTACTTTTTTTAATGTGGTGCTGAGGATCGAACCCAGCGCCCCGTGCATGCCAGGCGAGAGCGCGCTACTGCTTGAGCCACATCCCCAGCCCCAGATCATATATTTTTATAGAAAAGCCAGCTCCTATAAAGAAATGGTCAGAAGACTCCAACTCCTTCTCTTTAAAGTTTCAAAATTATTAATGTATAACAAAGAATGTAGAACATTTTTGCCAATTCCCTTTCCTGAAATAAAAGAAGATCTGAAAAGTTTATTATGACGTTTGAAGGGAACTACACCAACTGGCCAGTCTTTTTCCAAGGACAAAGATCATAGGAAGGTCATAGAAGATGATGAAATAAATTGATAACTCTGCCCTGACTCAGATTTCAGCCTATGAAGTAGTGTTAGAAATAAAAGACTCTAAAAAGACTGAATTCTTAGAGTCCTAGCCAGTAATGGTAGGAGACATCTTTGATTATAACATATTGTGGGAAGAATTTTCTTTTGCATCTCACGCATCCACTGCTACCCAGTCAAAACGGTGAAAGATTGCAAGAGTAATAACATTCAAAATCAATGGGAAAATAGGGACAACCAGAGCAAGGGGCCTAATGAAAATCAACTCTCTACACATTATTTGTGTATAATTATTGGAAGCACCAATCCCATGTCTTCCACTAAAGTGGCAGCAGAAAGTGTAACACCAAGATTAGCTGTGATAGGAAGTGAGTTCACTTCCATTATTTGGTAAAATTCTTGAGTTTCAATGAATAAGAACACTGAGATTGTGGCTTAATTAATGGGTGTGTGTGGCATGTAGATGAACAAGAATCTTTGCACCTACAACATTTTCTGCCCCATCTAGAGGAGATGGAGAGAACAACAGTTCAATCACTCCTGTATCTAATTTACACTTGAAAGTAATTTTCAAAATTCACACTTTCTTTCTATTTTGAAGCAGAACTGATTTCAATTCTCCAAGTACACACAAGAAGAAATTAGTTTCAGAACACCAGGGGGCCTAGAGATTTGTTAAAGTGTTCATCATTTTTATTCAAAACAATACTGGCATGAATTCAAACATGTACTGGTGAGATTCTATAATGGGAAGAAAATTTAAATCTTTGCTTGCAGGGTTTGCGTTTCGAGTTGGTAACTCAATTAAAAGGATAACATTTTATAAAACCTCTGTGGACAGAAATGATTACCGTTGGTGAGGTCCAATCACAATTCCATCATTTCATTTTAAAAAGGGATTTATTGACACTGGGATATTTCTGTAGACTGAGATCTTATACCAAAACTTTGGAAAAATTTAGAAAGTATGTATACATTTGTATAAATTATCTGTTTTTTTAAAAACACATGTATAGACCCTTAAAGACAATAGATGGAAGTCATAAATTTGTTATTTGTTTCTCACAAGAAAGGAAAGTCACTGATTGGCTAATGCTAAATGAAATCAGGAATTAGGACAGGATCTTCTAGAATATGTTCTTTAGATGTGGCAGAATCTAGCTAATTAGTTTATCACATCTTTTTCTTTCTAGACTAATGGCTCTAGACTAATGGATAGATGATTATTTCCTGATAGAATCCTCATATTCCTGATTACTTCTAACACACATTCCCAGTGGAGACATCAAAATTGACATAAATATTATATCTAAATACAAAATCAGAATTCTAGAGAATCAGCTTCTAACCCTTTTAAAAATTGAAATATAAATATTTATTTTATTTCCATACTTTCAAAACATAGAAATATAAGTATAAAGATAAAATGTCTGCACATCTCTATATGATACCCTCTCTAAGCTCAGAACCCTCCTAAATAAATACTAGTTGTATTATATTTATATTTTCAGTCTGTTTTCTTCAACCACTTCTTCCAAATTGGGTGAAAATCTGTACTCAGTTTCAGATGGTTTGCAGAGTATTCTTGGCTATACTCTGCAGTTAATTTTAAGTGCTTTTGTTTGTAGGTAAAACCCTTACAAATATACCTTCCAATTTTCTGTAAGGCTCCTATTCATTTCCCTGTAAAACAGTAAGTCTATAAAAAGATAACTAGGTATCAAGTAAACCATTGCATATTTTTTGTTGCTTACTTGTTTGTAATAGAGGTATTTTATTTTCAGAAAATTTAGGTAAACATCACATTCAATTCATGAAATTGTGTCTTAACAGATTTGGTGTTAGATTCTTGCAATAAGTTAGAATGGAACTTTTGTATCCATGAAAACAAAACCCAAATGAAAACAGTATTTTCTCAAAGAGATAGGAAACAGCCCTGGGTGGAGAACTGGTGATTATCACCTTGAAGAGTCAGGGAAAGAAAAAGGTTCAGGAACTAAAACCAAAATGGAATTATGACAAAAGTAACTTCTTTCACAGGGCAAGATGGCCTTATCATGGGAGATTTTGGTTCCAAGTTAAAACTTTGTCTAAACAGGATACAATATTTATGTCAATTTTGATGTCTCCACTGGGAGTGAGTTTTAGAAGTAAGCAATATAAAGCCATTAAGCTCACCTTCATTTTCATATCAACTTTGGGCTGTTTGACCCACTGTAGAGGAAGCCTGTGCCCGATGAGTTGTGAAAGAACTTGAGACTTAGTTGACTACATATCCCAAAGGGATGTTCTTAGTACACATTCTCTGGGCAGATATCAAAGTAAAACTATTTGATTCCTTCATGTTTATACAATTAGGCACCATCTTTGTATCCATGACCCAATGCAACCAAGTTCTAAACTAAGTTCCATTTCAAACAAGATCACTCAACATGTACTACAGTCCCACGTTTCTTGCAAAAATACAAAACTATTTGTGTACTTTGATCTGGAACCAAAGTTGGAAAAATTCCTGAGGAGGTAAACTGAGGGTACAACTCAGACATTTTTTTTTTCATTTTACCAAAGAAATAAACCTCTTAGTTTTCCAGTTACCTCATGCTGAAAAATTCTATTTATAAAATACAGTGTACATGACAGAGTAAGGAATGTCAAAAGCTGTCTTCTTCAACTTCAACTTTCCCCACTCCTGAGGCTTAATATAGATAATGTTCCCCTTAGCTTGACTACACTTTAGACAGGCTTCATTCTGATTCCTAAATAATCATTCCTTAGGACATTTACTTGACAAGAAATTATAACTATAAATTATTTCTCCATGGCTTTGAAATTGAAAACACTTTAAAAGACACTTGCCAGTTTTGAACCCTGGAATGTCTTTTTTATAGGGGGGTGGTGGTACTGGGAATTGAACCCATGGCCACTCAATCACTGAGTCATATCCTCAGCCCTTCTTTGTATTTTATTTAGAGACAGGATCTCACTGAGTTGCTTAGGGCCTCACTAAGTTGCTTAGGGCCTCGCTAAGTTGCTTAGGGCCTTGCTAAGTTGCTGAGGCTGGCTTTGAACTTGAGATCCTCCTGCCTCAACTGCCCAAACTGCTGGGATCACAGTTGTGCGCTATTGTGCCTGGCTGGGATGTCTTTCTTAAGGACTTGAGAGCCATCTCTTTGAAAAGTAATCCTTAAGGAAGATAGGACTCCTAACTTCCAATGTCTGTCGATAGTTGGAATCTTAACTTTGGCAAGCCCCTTGCCCAATATGTAAAATTAACTCCTGTCATATAGGAAACACATAAAGTTTTCTCTCCTTATTAGTCACATGCTTTTGAAAAATTTCAGTGATACAACATACAGGCAGTAATGTAAGGGACTTATAGTGAATTGAGCACTATAGCAAAGTGGTCTAAACTATGAGAATCCACCTACTTTGGTTTGAATGCTGTTTTTACCATCTATTAGCTTCATGTTATTATCTCTTAAAGTCAGTGGCTTTATTTGCATAGTAGAGATAATAATAGTTCTTATTTGTTACAATTGCAAACATGATTAGTTCTAGTATGTGATACATGTAGAGTCTTCAATAGATATTAATAACTAATCACTGTTTTAATTATTGTTATCATGAGCTTTTTTGCTGCTGTGACTAAAAGACTTGACCAGAACAATTGTAGAGGAGGAAAAGTTTATTTGGGGGCTCACAGTTTCAGAGGTCTTACTTCATAGACAGCAGACTCTATTTCTTGGGGCTCAAGGTGAGGCAGAACATTATAATGGAAGAACGCGGCAGAGGGAAGCAGCTCACCTGATGATCAAGAAGCAGAGAGGAAGCTCCACTTGCCACATACCAAAATATACTCCCCAAAGCCATGCCTCCAATGCCCCACTTCCTCTAGCCACATCCCACCTGCCTTTTGTTACCACAAAATTAATCCCATCTGGTGATTGATTCACTGATTGGGTTAAGGCTCTTGTAACACAATCATTTCTTCTCTAACTAAACCTTCTTGCATTGTTTCACTCATGAGCTTTTGGGGGACACTTCACACCCAAACCATAGCAATTATTAATGGTATTGTAATTTCTAAGATCCAGTACTATGGTTTAAACATCTGAAAGAATACAAACATAAATTTAAATGGGATTTTACTTGGACAAAAAAAATCAGAGAAAGAAAAGAAAAATTAGGAAATACAAAGGATATTACAACATAGGATTTGAGCAAGAAGGAAAGACAGGAAGTTGGATGGATAAATATGGATGGCCAAATAAGTCAGATGGATGAAAGTGGATGGTTATTTCGTCTGGGGCCTGTCCTCTCTTGCCTGACACTCCCCACCCCCCACTTTTTTTTCACCTAGCCTGGGACTTCACTACTTATGTCTCCATATCTTAATCAAATCTGAGAGTCCCCTCCCATTGTACGTGATTGCTGTAGATTCTAGTCTCCTTTATGATATTCAGACCCAAGATTAAAAAAAAAAAAAAAAACTGGACAAATTCTCTGTGAGTCTCTAATTAGCATATCAATATAGTATCAGGAACCCTGTTGGAGAAGGGACATAAGGGACATGTCATAAAATGTTGAAATCTTCTGGTGATGGGTAAAAGATTTTAAAAGACACTCTGTTTTGTGTTTTAATTTGCAGTGGGTTCAGTCAATCTGGCAAAGGCGTTTTATTTCCTTCTGCAGCAGTTTCCACCTTCTCAGAATGAGCAGAGTGCCAGATTGCTGAAGCGTCCAGAATGCCCAGAGCATTATGATCAATTTGCCACTTAGCTGCCACTGAAGCAATTAGAAACGTTTAGCCACTAATTGTCACCCCACTTGTGGATACTGTTTTTTTAAGCAACTGGGCATTGAAACTTTTCGCCATTCAGCCTGCCCTGTACCTCCCCTGTCTCTTCAAGCCCCTTTAAACTCACTAACACTTAAACACACATTCCCTCTGACAGGGGCTCCATGCTGTTTTCAGCATTATTTCTTTTATAATCGTGTCTTTTATTTTCTCCTCCCTCTTCCAATGCCTCATCCAAGGCCAGGCTGTGTTCTGAATGAGGTCTGTGTTTAGAGGGCTAGAGAGGAGAACTGTGACCGCCTGCTGGATGGACTTTTTACCTGCTGCTCTTCTGATTATCTGTGCTAGGATGAGGCAGCTCTTAAAAAGATCTAAGATTAAGGCTTCTCAGAGGGAAACTGAACTGGGTATCAAGAGAACACAGGAGACAATCGATGAATTACTGACTGTACTTACCTCACCTCAGCAGCATATTTAGAAACTCCAGTCTTTCCAAATTTATTGTATCTGGCAAGTTTCCCTCTGCATCTATCATAAGTAGAAGGAAAAGCCAACTGAGATTTTTGATCCTAGAGATAGTGTCTCCTTCATGGGCTTTCTATAGCATATTTGTTGACAGGTTCCTATGGTGCAATTTCCTCTCACTCCAATGATTTCTCTTTTCTTAGATAAGATCCAGGGTTATTATTTAAGAAGGGAAAAAAAAGAAGCATTTTTAAGAAAATGGAAAATTTCTTCACTGTCTCTGTTCAATTTCTGATAGTGGGGAAGAAAAAGTCTGGGCAAGTCTGCTACTGAGGGAGAGGAGAAGGATAGTAAGGGGCACGAGGTGGACTTAGGTCACAATGGAAAAAGGTATTATTAGTATTGGAAAGTGAACCTCTGGTGACAACCACATGCAGCCAGTGTAACTCACATCCTGGACTGAACCTTGCCCACCCTTCTGCTTATCAATTTTATTTTATTACTTTTAAGTCTTATTATTTTATTTTATTCTTGAATTCCCAATATATGTCTACCATGGGGTTTAGCATCTGTGCAGTGCCTCTAAGTTCTTCCTGCTCCTGTCCATCTCTACACAGCACAAATATGGTATCCACATTAAATTCCTCACTAAGTACACCTCAGGATATAATGTTCCATCAACCTCACACAAATATTAAAAAATTGTACATTTTCTAACAAACCAGCTGAACTCCTTGGTTTTACAACCAAGATACAACCCTAACCCACATAAATATATTCCTTACTTGATTTTTTTTTCATTTTGCCCCTTTCTATTTTCCTTCTCTTCTCTTCTCTTCTCCTCTCCTCTCCTCTCCTCTCCTCTCCTCTCNCCCAGTGCTTCACACATGCTAGGCAAGCATGTTACCACTGAGCCCAAACCAAAGCTCCTGTAAGTGCAATTTTACAAACAGTACTTACAGTTCTAAAAATTAAGTTTTAAAAGGCAGTTCATTATAATTTTTAAGAATGTAGATTTGCAGCTCTACCCATTGTGTTAAGTGAATAATTGATTATCAGTATCAATTTTTGCATTCTCCAAATGGAGGAAATAGTTAGACCTATTCAGAGTTATTTTGAAATTTATGTGAATTAACTTTTTGATACATATTGATAGTATTTATGGCATCTTGTAGGAGCCTTATGTCTTTTAACTTTAATTTTTCTTCAATCTAGAAGTTATTTGCTAATACTAACTACCCCCTAATTATTTAAGAATTATGAGATAAAGCACATACAAGTAAAAATATTAAATATTATTTATAAAATCTTTCATATTCTAGTAAAGTTGCCATGTATAATCTCCTTAATTTCTTGTCTTCTTTCATATAAATGATCATAATTTTAATTCTGTGTAAATGATGAATTTTTCTCCTGTCTCAAGTTTTAACATTATGATTATTTCTGAAGTGTATATATATGTATATATGTATATATATATATATATATATATATATATATATATATATATATATATACACACACACACATATATATGTAAATATATCTATATCTGTATCTACATTTCAGAGACAAAAGTAATACTTTAAATTGTTTTATCTTGAATTCATTATATCTTTATTTTCTTGATGTTTTCTATGGAGTCACTGTAGATATTAAGATTAAAATCTCTAGTTGATCCATAATTCATTGAAAATAGCCAATGTATGATGAAATATTGATTTTAAAAGTTGTTAGTCATTTTTGCTTTTCCTTTTATATATCAAATGTTTCTTTTAATTAATACTCTATCTTTTCCCATAATGAGTGATCATCATTGTTAGCTCACAGATTTGATTAAAATAAATGTAATATATAGTAAATTTAGTAGTCTTTAAAAATATATTTTTCTAAATTGATAAATATTTAACTTCTAAATAATTTGGATACCTTCAGTTTTTAGTGTTCATTATTTATGTGTTTACAGTGGATGGAAATTTTAAAATTTGCAGTCATTTTTATTGCAAGTATTTTTAAGACAGGCTATGACTAAAGTTATTAGCCTTTATGACTCTTACTGGTCTCACAACCACAAAACACTACCTCTTTACAACTGATGAGGGAAATAACTGAGTTGTCTGGAGACATCTATGAGTCTCTCATTACTCAATACTCATCTAAATGCATATTCTCTAAGTAAATTTCAGGAAATTTGATTATATTCCTAAATAGACAATATTGTGATCAACGACTGCCAAGAAATTCCTGAGAGGTTTTTAAGGAAACACCTTGAAGTAAACTGTATTATTAAATAGTGCAACTCTATGAATTTAGTTCATATATAATATAATTCATTTGCAGTGTGAGCTATTCTACTTTCTCCCAGGTGTGATTATCAGTGCAAAGACTGTGACTAGAGAGATGCAGGAAGCCAGGGGCAAATTGAGACTTTTAAAAATCTAGAGAGAAAACTCTGATTGCTGCTTTTGCCTAATTTTAGTCTTGCCTTGGTAGAAGAAAGTGGCACACCTGTTTTTGAAAATCTATCAAAATTTCTAGGAAACAGTAGTTGTTGAATTCAAACACAATATCTTTCAACTTCCCTGACATGGTGGTCATCATAATCCACAAAAGGTGATGGGGAAAAAAAATTAGATTTTCATGTTTAAACTAACCATGTCTAGAACTTCTCCAACCAGCTTTAAATACTAGAAATGGACTATGACAGTTAATTACAAACATAATAAAACATTACAAATGTTAGGAAGAGGTAAGGGGTTTATTTAGAATAATGTTGAATAAGATTTTATGCATCTTTGTTGACAATAGAAGAGATATGAAGGTGTGACAGGAAGAGGATGAACCTGGGACTAAGAAACCTATGTTCTATTTTTGGCTCTTTTATTAAATTTGATGAGTAACACATTTACACTTTTGTTCTGCTGTAGCCTATCACATAAAAAATTACAATGATGATTTGGTGTTGTCCCCAGATGTGATCCTTGGACTTTGGGCATTGTAGGATATGATTCTGAAATCTTAGCATGTGGGAGATTACAGATGGAGCTGTGAAAAATCATTTTAAGTGGAGTCCGGGGCCATCAACTTACTTTACAGGAAAAGATTCATTTTCATTTTTCTTTCTTTTTTTTTTTTAATACATTAGGATAAATTATCTGAGGTCTCTTGTGGCTCCAAAATGACAAAATGTGATGAACAATAAAACAAGGAAGCAAATTTCAACAAAATAATTAATTTTCATAATGTTATCTTGGGATAGCAAAATATTCTAAATATACTACAAGGAAAAATGCAATATAAATTGCAAAGATAATTAAATATTTCTACAGTATAGATACCATAGTTTCCAGGCTATATGAATCTCTAGTAATGGCAATGATAAATGGAATATAATTGACCTGGCAATAATTTTATGGTTATTTCAGTAAGATATGATTAATGAAAATTCTCATATACATGAGTTCAATTTTAATAGAGATGTACTCATAAGGTCCTGAATTAATTTTTTATTATAAGCCAGCTGAAAAACAACTGCAAATTTTATTAAGGTAAAATATATTTTTATTCATTTAATATTATATTAAAAATAAGTATGAGTTGTAGCACCCATGGAAATGAAGAACGATTTATAACATAAGAGATGAAATGATATTACATGGAAATCTCAAATGCAATAGTTTTCTAGTAGATCAAGGTATACTCTGTTTTAAGATCCAAGAGGTCTCAGATTAAATTCACTTATTGGTTCACAGTCATTGATCACAAAATTGAAAAAAAAAATCTATGTAATAATAAAAGAATGAGTTATTTTAACCTAGTAAATAAATATAAACAAACACAGCACATAAATAATTAACAATAGTATAATGAACATACTTATACCAAAACCTAGCTTAATATGGGAAATATAAATGTTAGCTTTATGTTTCTCTGTGTGGCCTCTGAGTACTGCTATTTTTTTCTTCTTCATCAAGAAGGAATAATTATCCTCCAGTGAATAGTTTATCAGAATGCATTTTTAAAAGTATATCTAGTCTATGGCCATACCACCCTGAACGCGCCCGATCTCGTCTAAAAGTATATCTACTATTTACATTTTATGCATATAAGTGGAAATATTATTGTAAATGTTGCAAGTTGCTTTCTTTTATATTATTAAATATATAAGAATCATCCATTTTGACTATAGTTAAATTCATTCATTTTCATTACTTCAGTGAAATAAATGCTGAGTGGTACTTGGCTTTTTGTCCTCAGAGCTTCATATACTACTAAGAATTACTGATGTTCAAACACCTTTGTTTTTGTTAGATGCATTAACACTGTAAAATCAGTATCTTAAACATATTCCTTCTAACAGTGCTTGCACATTCCTTTTTTTTAAACAAATAATGCAATTTTTTCCATATTTATTTTTTAGACACAATACCTTTACTTCATATATTTATTTTTATGTGGTGCTGAGGATCAAACCCAGGGTCTCACACGTGTGAGGTGAGCTCTCCACCGCTGAACCAGAACCCTGGCCCCTGTGCTTGCATATTCTTTGAGCAACCTCACCTTGTCTTCCCCAGTGCCTTGAAACACCCAGTATATGGTGAGCACCATTCTACTCTGTAATTTTTTGAGATAAACTTTGACTTTGTTTTTAGATTCCACATATGAATGAGATTGTGTGGTATTTGTTCTTCTGTTCATAATTAATATAATGTTTCAGTTCTAAGTGCTTCTAAATTCTATTATGGTTTCTATTTCCATTGGGTCTGAGGGTTATTTAGTAGTACATTTACTAATTTTCAAATACTAGATTTTTTTAAAAAATGGAATTAAGGGACAGTATTTTCTACCACATTTGAAGGTGGTTAGAAAAAGTAAGACATTTTGTGATTAAAGGTTGTTGTTAGATTTCATAGATGTTCTATATGTGGTTGAAATAGTAACTTGTCATTTTATTGCTCACGACTGTTCATATGATTTATGTTTTATTACTATTACTATTATTAATTTTACTTGATGTATTATTGAAAGATTATATTATATGGCACTTTTTATATATTTCTTTTTATATTTCACTAATTTTTCAACAGATGTGGTTATTATAATTTTCTCATGAATTAATTTTAAGCAACATTTTATCTGTAGAAATTTTTATTCAATGTCTTATGCAACCAAAATGACATTGGACTTTCTTCTTGCTTCAGTTAAAATGGCTATTATTTTTAAAAAGGTAAAATAACAAATGGTGAAGAGGATGTGGAGAAAAGGGAAATCTTATACACTGTTAGTAACAATGTAAATTAGACATTGGAGAAAAGTATGGAGGTTCTGCAAAAATATAAAAAAAGTAGAACTAACAACTATGATCTAACTATGACTCTTCTGGGTCTCTATCTGAAGGAAATACCATGAGCATGGAAAAGAGAGACCCACACTCCCGTGTTTATTGTGGTTCTATTCACAATAGTTAATGTATGGAATCAGCCTTGGTGACCATCAACAAATGAAAGTGTTACCAAAAGTCATTCCTTGTCCCTGATGCAAGTCCAATATGAGGACATGGTTTTGATAAGAAGAAAAAGAATGTTTATTGCTTTGCTAGCAAAGGAGAAGCTTAGGAGACTCCAGTTCAAGAGGCTTTGATTCTGCCACCAGGAGTAACAAGGAATTTTTAAAGATGTCAAAGGCTAAATTTCCTGTGTTCTCTGTTGAGTATTGTAATTCATTTGTTAATTTGAGAGATAATCATTTCTTTGATCTTCTGCTGATATCTCTAAATCTGAATTACTTGTGTCCGGTGGTGACTATGTGCTCAAGGACAGGTAACTCTGTCTAGGATGGGGAATAAAGGTACTCTGGTTTCTCCTGTGATTAAGGAGGGGGAGACATGAGGGAGGAAAAGGGAGAAAGAAAAAGAAAGAAACATGTCCTTTTAGAAATAAGTAGCCATGGCAGAGTATCAAGGACTGTATTCAAAGCATAAAACAGCCAACTGTTACAAAGGGATAAAGAAAATATGATATATCTATATAATGAAGTATTATTCAGCAATACAGAATGAAATGCTTTTGTTTACAGGAAAACGGGTGGAATCAGAGGACATCTTGTTAAGCAAAATAAGCCAGGTACAGAAAAACAAGTATAACATACTCTCTCCCCTAAGTGGAAACTAAAAAATAAATATAAAATTAAAAAGGGCTGTGGATGTGGCTCACTGGTTAAGCACTTCTTGGTTCAATCCCTTGTACTGAAAAACAAAAACAAAAAATCCAAAGACTCTTAAAATTATTTAAAAAGTTGTCATCCAGTTCTATCTTATGCTGAATTTACTTTTGAAAGTGTTTTGGTTATTTTTTTGTATTTGGCTATATTGGTGTTATCCCTATTAGACAATGAGCAATCGTGAAATAGAAACACAATAATATAATTTGTTTTAAAATTAACTACAGAGTTGATCAGAGAGTTAAAGGGTTTACTACTGTTGGTTTAATTCTTCTCTTCTGATATTTCTTTGGCAGACAGTCTACAACTAAGGCATTTATTGAAAACTACCTCTTCAATCATTTTCTAATAATTATTCATCTGATATTCTACTACATCATCGATTTCTCATTTTTTCTAGTCGTTGTGATTATCAGGAATTATTTGGTTTTATTTTATATTTATTTGTATATGTCTCCTCCCACTTGACCACAGACTCCATGGAATAGGGACCTTATCTGTTCACATTGATGTCCCATGTGTCTAGAACAATGAAAGTAATAGCTGGTAGGCAAATATTTACTGCATGCATAACATTTAATTATATTTATGAAGCTTTTCTGAATCCAATTTTCTTTAAATAACATTTTAAAAATGTCAGCGAAGAATGTGGTTCTGTATTTAATAATCTGATTTTGATTATCGAAGACAATCACTGACTTGTCATCCCTTTTCTCCTGTCTTTCTCTTTTTTACTTTTCTTTATAGCCCTAATTCATTGTCCTCTTTCTTCATATCTTCTTCTCTTTCCTTTTCTTCCATTTACAAATAGTTACAGGATTTCTCTGAGTCCAGCTGATTAAACATATCATCATTTCTTATGCTTAAAAGTCAGTGGAATTTGCAAGAGAGGAAATTAAAATAGCAAACTCAGTAGCTCAAGGTCAGATATTAACACTCATCCATATGAGTAGACACTAGAGATGCAAATTGTGCTATTGGGTTTTTCTGAGAGTATCAGTGTGGGGCTTTTATTGTTTTGTTATTATGAAGATAAGTCATTGTGGGGATCAACCTACACTTTGCATTCAGTTTAATAACTTTCTTTATTGTTGCCCAGAAATGTGCATCAGCATAGATTGTAAGCTACTGCTCTCTTAATCTTCCATTCAGGAAATGAGTATGCCTCAATGAAATATTAATATTCTTTCCATTCAGCTTTTAAGATATGACCTATTTTTACCAATAGTTCCTCCTGATTGTAGTTCAAAACAAAAGAGTCTGTTTATTAAAACAAAAAGTCACATGCAAGTAGGGGCTCTGGTGATTAGTAATAAGCTATCATTGAATTTGACATTGTTTTGACCGGTGGAGAAAACATAAAGTAGCATAATGAAAGAATAAATTATAAAACAAAAACAGTGTGTATGCTAAGACTAAAGTCATTCAAGGGCAATTCTACACATACCGATTATATACTCAATCTCACTCCTGAATACAGAGGAGGGTTGTATACAACTATCTCTAGATTGAAACAAAAACTGCCTCACCATATGAATAAATTTCCATAAAAATAATTTCAAGTTAAACACTTACAAATTGTTTTACTTTTTTTGTGCAACTGTAACAGAATACCTGAGATTTGGTAATTTGCAAAAGGAATAAAAGTTTACTTTCCCATAGTTCTAGAGGTTGGGAAGTCCAAGATTGGAACAGCAACTGGGCAAGGCCTTCTTGATGCCTCATGGAAAGCATCATCTGTCTGATGGGAAAGAAGCGGGACAAAATTAGTTCTTTTTTTTTTTTTATTAGTTGCTCATGACAATACAATGATCTTGAAATATCATACATTTGATTCAAGGAACACATTTCCATGTCAATATACACACTCCCAAGATGATGACTCTGTCTACATAACCTAATCATCTCTTAAATATTTTACTTCTCTATATTATTTCATTGGAGATCAAGTTTCCAACACAAAAACTTTAGAGGCCACATTTGAACTGGAAACTAATTCTAGAGAAATTATAATTAGTACGTAAGATTCTTCCACTAACAAATTCATTCATTTAACAGACAGCTATTAAATGCTTAGAGTACACCGAATTGCTTTAAGTTCAAGAAATGTCATAAACCAAACAAAGTTCCTGCCATCATGGAAATTATCTCTTAATGAGGAGAAAAATGTGACAAAAATGAAAATTAAAAGTATCATTGTTTCAGAATAGAATAATGGCCTTGCAGAATTGGGTGTTTATGAAAGCCACCATTTGAGCTCTTTTAGACTGTTCAGATGAAACGTTTTCAAAAGGATGAATTTGAGATGAAATATTTAAAAATATGAAGGAAACTATACAAAAAATAGTTTCTAGTGAAGGTTGTAAGTACAAAGGCAAAGTTTTTTCTCAGAATTAAAAAACAAAACATGGCTGAGGTACATTGACTGAGAAGGTGAAAATAAAATTAAACCTGGAAAGATAAGCAGTCAACAGATTATATTGAGTCTCATAGAGTAATTATAAGAAAAGTGGGGGCTGGGGATGTGGCTCAAGTGGTAGTGCGCTTGCCTGGCATGCGTGCGGCCCGGGTTCGATCCTCAGCACCACATACAAAGATGTTGTGTCCGCCAAGAACTAAAAAATAAATGTTAATAAATTCTCTCTCTCTCTCTCTCTCTCTCTCTCTCTCTCTCTCTTAAAATAAATAGATAAAATCAATTTATTAAAAAAAAATAAAAGTGAATGTATTATAACTTCTAGATCAACTTATTAAATTGTGTTAATCATAGGAGTGATCTTAGTTTTTACTTGTTTTTTATTTTTGCATCATGCCATCTAATCTCTGGAAAGTGCATTGTCATATTTTAAGTTCAGAAGTGAAAAAACAAGTTAGGAGGGTGATTTTTAAAAATTTAAATGAAGAATAGTGTTGATTTTGAATAGTGAAGAACAAGAATAGGTAATGAAGAGAGGTCAGATTTGTAACATATTTTTCTTTATAATCTCAACCAAAATTAACAGTGGATGGTATGCACAGAAGAAGAAAATAAAGTAATCAAGATTATCTAGCTTTTATTTTAGGCAACTGGATTATGGTGGTTACATTATTTAATAAGACTGACATATATTGAAGTTTTATGGTTTAAATTCATTAAAACCAAATTTGTATGTACTTAATTATAGACATTATATACTTTGTGTACATGTGAATATCTATTGACACTTTATTTTGAGACCAGGGCAGAATCTAATAAATACTGGAGATGTTTATTTTTTAACAAAATTTTGAAAATGAATTTCAACCCCAAATCATATATATATATATATATATATATATATATATATATATATATAGAGAGAGAGAGAGAGAGAGA
>NW_026000093.1:32420159-32514203 GCF_001458135.2 Marmota marmota marmota | reverse complement strand
ATATATATATATATATATATATATATATATATATATTGTTTTTGTTTTGTTTTGTTTTACTGGTGATGGGCATTGAACCTGGGGCCTCTCACACACTAAGCATGTACTTTACCATTAATCTATATACCAAGAAACCTGTAATCTAAACAGTTACATAAAAAAAATTACTATTATATTTGCACAATATAAAAATATACAAATTATATGGCATTTTACAAGTTATATAAATCATACTAATTTATTTTAAGTACATTTTCAACCTTCAGTTAATTTTCACATTTGATAATTCCATGGACTTTTCTTTATGGCTTAATTCTTTTTCACGGTATAGTCAATAATGGCTCAATTTCAAAAGAAACTTCTATCAAAGTTTGAAAAACTGCAGAAATTTTGAAGGAACTTGATTTTAACACACAAAACTGATGGAAAACGACTCCACAGGAAACTCAATTTCTAGACATAAAAGTATTGCTGAGCTCATTGATTTGAGCTGCATCTTCACTCTGGGATGCCACATTTACAACAAATTTCTACCTTGTTTTCTTTGTATATAGAAGAAATAGAAAAGATAGCAAATTAGTTGTTTGAGACTTATAATATTATTCAGAATGCCAATTAATGAAACCATTAAGAAAGTGAGTTAGGTAATAAATATCAATTTGAGATCAGCTAAAGTAGAAATATCATCTAAACAGACAGACATGAGATATTCAAGAGGAATTAAAAACCTAATACAAACCCAAAGTAAATTGAATATATTATTCTGATATATTATTTATATAATACATAATGTATTACATAATATTTATTGCATAGTGCATTTTATCTACTTTTGTATGGAGAACCTGAGGTTCATTTGAAAAATTATGCAGGAAAGGTCTACTCCTGCCTGAATTTTGAGTCATGGCATATCAAATATTCAGATATTCTTTGAAGATGCTCAGCTATAATACTTAATCCTGTTCTTATTTCTTAGAATCTTTCCATGTAACTTAAAAGTGAAAGGGTAGACATTTTCTTTATACTCATGAGTTTGGGATTAGTATGGGACAGAATATTATATCCTAAGATAGAACAGAAAGGGAATAACTTCCTCGGAAGTAGGCAGCCAGGGTAATGAACGTTAGAATATTGGTTTTAATAACATTGAGTGATGAATGATAAAGCTTTCTGAAAATTATCTTGCCTTCTATTAGTTTAAAAGCCAATGAAGCCAACTCTAGGACACCATATGATGAAGCTGAGAAAGGAAAAGAGTAGTAAAACCAAAGTCAAGGTTAACCCATTTATGCTGAATGTTTTCTCTGATATAAGGAGGCTGACTCATAGTGGGGTAGGGATGGGTAGCATGGAAGGATTAGATGAATTCTAGATAGGGAAGAGGGGTGGGAGGGAAAGGGAGCAGGCAGGGGATTAGCAAGAGCATGGAATGTGATGGACATCATTATCCAAAGTACACATATGAAGACTTGAATTGGTTGTCAACATACTTTATATATAAACAGAGATATGAAAAATTGTGATATATATGTATAATAAGAATTGAAATGGAAAAAAAACAGACAAAGTACATATATAAAGGCATGAATTGGCATGAACATACTCTATATACAAAGATATGAAAAATTATATTCTATATGTGTAATAAGAATTGTAATGCATTCTGCTGTCATTATTAAAAAAATAAAATCAATAAAACTAAAAAATAATAATAATAAAAGAAGGTATTTGGTTAAATGTTAGTGACACAAAAGATGTATAAAGCAGTTTTACCCTGAAGGTACTTTTATTCCATAGCAAAAACCAAAAAAAAAAAATTTGAATATATGTTTATAATAGAATAGAATGAATATTAAAGTCAAATTTGCTTAGAAAGCTAAGGTAGCAGAACTCTAAGATACACATTCCCACAGAAAAGTAAAATTCAGAGAGATTCAAGATGGCAGCTTAGAGGAAGGCTGCATTTCCAGTTGCTTTATCACTTTGGATTCAAGCAGTGGGAGTACAACTTCTCAGTGAGATGGGTGAAAAAGAAAATTCACTGAAAATCAATATCAAAAAGTCAGAGTCTCTTACAAACTCAGAAATTCAGGTGCATTGAACAAAACATAAGAAAGAGAACATTGGAGCCAAGCCAGGTGTAGCAGCAGCAGCAGCAGCAGTGCCAGTTCATCATAGAAGGGAAGGACAACACAAACAGAGAAACACAATGAGCAAATTTGGCACAGAAAAACCTGTAGAACAGAAAAGCAGTCTGAACTTAGCTGATCCAGAGGCTGCCAAGTGAATTGGTGTTTCAAAAGTACAAGGTATTTCTCAACTGACAAGTGGAGAGCTGAGTCAGGGAGTCATCTTGAGAAGGTCATGCTGCAGATCTCTGATGCAGGAGCCCAGGAGTTCACAACAAATATTGCCATATTGTCCCAGGAAGTTCCTATTGTGTGGGGTAGGGGGTACCTAGAAGAATGTCCTTGAAACAGGAACAGAGAAGATTGTACCCAGGAGGATTCAAGTCAGAGATATGGAGTTCAGCTCATATTCCCTTTGAGTCTAGCTGCTCACATGCCCAGGTGAAGAGGGTTGGGGAAACTGAGCATGTGACTGTGAATGCACTCAGGAACTTTATATAGGAAGGCCATGTTTCTGGGTGGTGGAGTGTGAAAGACCTGTGGAGGGTTGGCTCCCCTGCCCTATGAGTAGAATTCTGGAGAGGCATCTGTGATCCAGACTCCCAGCAGAGACTGGGATCTGTGTTGCCCTAAGGTTGTCTTGATCTAATCTCTTGAAAGGATATACTACATTAAAAATCTCCCAAAGACTTTATTAAAGCTAAGCCATAGCCACTGGAATGCTCCACTTAGAACTCTACAGCATCTCCACCCTGAGAGTGCATTGGTCTTTTTGGACAAAACTCCAACAGACAACATTTCCTGTTCCATCCTCCATTATAGTATTGAGAAGGGAAGCTGAAAGTTATTTCAGCCAGGTTCAGTTTTAGGTTGCTCCATATGGCAGCTCAATGAACAATACAAAAAGAGACCTGTTTAACAAATACCACCCCTTGCTCACTCTAAAGAGTACATAACCCAAGAAAAAAATGATAAAGGACGGTCAGGCATAGGCAGTGATCATCCATCTTCACCAACAGTTTTGACTCCCTTAGTAGACAAAATTCTTTCACTTTTCATTAAGAATCTTTTTTCCCTTTTATTTATTTCTCTTTCTTTCTCTCTTTCTCTGGAATTTTTGCTATGTTGATTGTTCATGGAATGAGTATATACACACATATTTTTTCCCCAAAGTCAAAACACACACACACGCGCACGCACACACACACATATATTTTCTTATTTTAAGCATTTTTTTACAATTGTTATTTTTATTTGTCTTGTCTTTTGAGGGTTATGGTTTTTTGTTTATTTATTTTGGTTTTGTTTGTTTCTCTTTTCATTCTTTTCTAATAGTCAAATTGACTTGTTCTCTCTTTCTCTACTTATTTTGTTTCTTTTATTTATTTTTCTCCTCTTTATACTCATCACTTGCTACATCTCTTCTTATTTCTTTCTGTTAATTGAACTGAACTTTATTTTATCTCCTATTACATTTTATTTTTTATTAATGAATTGACTTTTAGCATCTTTTAGAATTACTTGTCTTAGATAAGCTAGACCTCCACAGTTAATTTTGTTGCATTACTGTGAATGCTGTAGTTGGCACTTGCTGTTTATACTTTAAATGCCATATCTAGTTCATGGTTATTACTTTTTTTTCTGTTGGCAATTACTGACCCCACCATTCCTGTTTTTGTGGTAATTAATGTTGTTGATGTCACAGAAGGCACTGTGTATTCATTTTAATGCTGTATATTGTTTGTTACTATTGTTACTTTTATTTGTTTCCTCATTTTTCTGTGAAGTGCCTGAAATCCACTGATTTATATAAGTTTACAGTGTGCGGATGCTGCTGCTGAGCTTAACTCACCCAGGGACAGACCCAAAATAACCATGCTCAAATTTTAATAGTATTTTAAAACACAGAATAGAGGAGACAAAAATCACAAGCTAACAACCAGGTCCAAGGTAGGAATGGGAGAGTAGTCCCTCAGGTCACCCTCATGGTATTCCACTCCCAAAGAAAAAATGGAGAGAATTAATGCAAAAGCTAGGGATGCAATGCCCATGAGAAGTCTCAATTTAGACCACTCCCATACCCCTTTGGAGCATTCATATTTGTTAAGTGAAGAACAGCAATCACAGAGGGTATGCCCTATATATCATGCTGTATACAACACAATTACCAGATCTGCATGAAGGACGACACTCTTTTGAAACCTGCAGGGAAAGTGGAATCCTCACACTATGACACAATGTAAACTGTATCAAATTGCACTAAAAATCATCAAAGAACTGGCAGGGAAGTTAGAATAAAGAAACCACTTGAAAATATATTGAAACCTGATAGCCCAGAACAATTTGTCAGGAGAAGACTGCCTTAAAAAGGCCCACAAATGAGTGAAAAAAAATCTATCTCAGTATGTATGTAAAGCCCAATACAGTGATACAAGGCAAAAAAACAATACGGAACAAAACAAGTTCAAGTTCATAATTCACCAGCAACTGACTCCAAAGATATCAAATTTGATAAAATATCAGATAAATAATTCAAAAGAATGATTATTGAAATGCTTAATAAATTTCAGGATAAAACAGAAAAATAACTAAATGAAGTGAGAAAGTTAAGCTGTCTGAGATATTTTGCTACAACCACTGAAAAATAGACAAATTATGGTGTCTGTATCTAACAATACTTTATTGCTTACTTAAAATATGTTAAAAGATATATATTACAGTAAATGTTTTTATAACAGAACAAACACACAATAATTTTAAAAGATAAAGCAGGCAAGAGAAACCTTTGTGTGGGGGTGGACATGTTTATGGCTTTGACAGTGGTGATAATTTTATAGACGTATACTTATTCCCAAATTCCTTGAGATGTACATATTATATATGTATAGTGTTTTATTAGTCAATCACAGGTCAATAAAGTCATTTGTTTAAAAAGGACTGGAAAGTGCAGGGGTGAAGGATATACATTTATTAAGATTTTCTATATGAGATGGTCACATGGTAGGCACCAAGAAATATTAAATCAGTCTGGTTACATTTTAAGAAACGAAGGCATTCATTAACCAATTAATTATTGGCACTGACCATACAAACCAGTCTATATAAAGAGTCAGCATTATAACTAACTACATGTGCTCAGCAATGATTTTTTTGGCTTTTTATATACTTTAATTTCATTTACAATTATCATAACCCTAAAGTTCAGTATAATTTATCTTAATTATAAATGAGAAACACAAGGCAGAATGACTTGCCCAAGGGCATAAAACTAATAAAAAGGGGCCAACATTTTAATCTAAGTCTATGAACTCCCAAGTCAATGTTCTTTTGGTTATATTACAGCATAGATAACGTAAAACACAATGTCCTTTATGGTAGTTCACATTCATGTAATTTATCCATTAAATAATTCTTTTGATAGAGAGAATATGTATTATGATCTCTAATTACAGATATGCAAACTGAGCCTTATTCCTTTACTAAAATCAGTACTTTCCCCCATCAAGGGATATTATTAAGCTTCTGATCAGAAGCACAAAGCATGGGCAGCATTCCTAAGGCCCATATTTTCTGAGTCTCAGGATATGAGTGAGAAATTAAATCAGAAGGTAGAAATATTGAAAAATACCCAAACCTTGGAAATGAAATATGCAATGAATCAAAGAAAATGTTCAACTGAATATTTTCTATACTGTTAAAAGTTATCCTTAAGAATTTAAGCTGAAAACAAAACCTTCCAAGATAAACAGAAAGTAAAAAAATTCATGACCTGTAAGATGGTACTACAGAAAATACACAAAAGAAATAAAATCTAACCCTAGAGCTCTCAAATGGACAAATTTTAAATGAAAAATAGCTAAGCAAGTGAGAAACAGTACCAAATTAAAAATAGTAATAAGTAAAAATGGCAGGATTAATAAATATTAATAAATATCTTTTCATAATACCTTTGAATGTAAATGGTCTAAATTCTCTAATTAAATGACATAGGCTGGCAGAATGGATTAAGAAATCAAAACCCAAATATATGTTTCAAAATACTTACCGTGTGGGAAAAGATAACCACAGACTGAAAGTGAAAGGCTGGAAATTGATATACCATGTCAATAAAGCCAGAAAAGAAGCTGGGTTAGCTATTCTCCTCACTGACAAAGCAGACTTCAAGTAAAAATTAATCAGAAGAGACACAAAAGGTCACTTCATACTGGCAAAAGATGCAGTCCACAAAGTTATGATTACACTGTTGTCCCAAATTATGTTGTACCTTCTTGTGTTATGCAGACACTAAATGATTTAAAGACTCACACAGACCCTGGTACAATAAAACTGGATGATGTTAGATACGCCATGCAGACATAAACTCAGTAAAGACTCTTCAGATCTAAACTAACGTTAATCAAATAGACTTAACACATATTTGTGGGATATTTTACCCAAACAGCTGAATTTAACTTTCTTTTGAGTGCTCATGTGAACTTCTTCACTATTTTATGCCACAAAGCAATTATTAGAGAGCACAGAAAATTGGTATAGTTCCTTGCACCTTATCTGATCATAATGGAATAAAATTATAAATCAAAAAAGCTACAGAAACCCTATAAAAGCATGGAGATTGAATAATTCAGTTTTGAATAATGAATGGGAGATTGATGAAATCAGGGGAGAAATAAAAATATCTTAGAATTAAATGAGAATAGTAACACAAACTGCCAGAACCTCTGGGACATAATGAATGTGGTTCTAAGAAAAGAGTGTATAGCTATGAGCACCAACATAGGAAAATAAGAAAGATCTCAAATGAACAACCAAATGAGGCATCTCAAGACCCTTGAAAAACAAGAATAAACCAATTCTAAAATCAGTAGAGGGAAGGAAATAATTTACATCAGAGTTGAAATCAATGAAATAGAGAATAAATAAGGATAATGAAATGAAGATTTTGTTCTTTAAAAATATAAACTATATTGATAAACTGTTAGCCAAATTTACCAAAATAAAAAGAGAAGACCCAAATTAGTAAAAGTCAAGATGAAAAAGGAGAAATAATCACAGATACTTCTGAAATACAGTGGATCACTAGGGACTACTGTGTAAATTTATACTCTAATAAGCTGAAATACTTCTAAGGAATGGATACATTTCTAAACACATATGACCTGAAAAAATTGAATCAAGATGACATAGAAAACTGAAACAGACCAATAACCCCAAATGAGATAGAAGCAGTAACAAAATTTCTTCAAACAAAGCAAAAGCCCAGGACCACATGGATTCTCAGCTACATTCTATGAGACCTTTAAAAAGCATTAATGCCCCCAAATCTTCAAATTATTCCATGAAATTAAAAGGGATAGAACACTTCCAAATTCATTTTATGAAGCCAATATTAACCTCATACCAGAAGATAAAGACACATTAAGGAAAGAAAATTAAAGACCAATATCCCATAATAAAATATTAACAAATCACATTCAACCATATATTTAAAAGATTTTACATCATGACCAAGTTCGTTTTATTCCAGAGTTGCAAGAATGGTTTAACACACACAAATGTATACATGTAACTCAACACATAAATGACATTAATATAAAAGTCACATAGTCATTTTAATAGATACCAATAAAACCTTTGGAAAAATTCAGCACCAATTCATGATTAAAAACAAACAAACAAATAAAAACAAAAACAAAAACTGAAGATACTTGGGGTTAAAAAAACTTACCTCAATATCATAAAGTCTACATATGACAAAACCAAAGCTGACATCATAGTAAATGGGGAAAAACTGAAAGTATTTCCTTTAAAATCTAAAACAAGAGAAGTACATCCTCTCTCACCACTCCTGTTCAATAGGGTACTGGAAATTTTAGGCAGAATAATCAGGCAACAGCAAGAACTAAAAGGGAGAAATGGGAAAGGAAGAAGTCATATTATCACTGCTTACACACAATATGATCCTACAATTAGAAGATCCAAAAAACTTCACCAAAAGACAGCTAGAGCTGATAAACAAATCCAGTAGATAGGTTAGAGAATCAACAAAAATCAAAGGAATGCACTATACACCAATAAATAATCTGCTGAGAAAGAAATCAAAACAACTCAAGTTATAATATCCTAAAAAATAAATATACCTAAGAATAAATCTAGCCAAAGAAATGAAAATGATAGAATTCTTAAAAAGAAGAAATTGAAAAATTTAGAACATGTATAGACTTTCCATGTTCCTAAGCAAAATTAATATTGTTCAAATGGGTACACTACTGAATTCATATGCAGATTCAATGAAATTCCCATAAAATATCAAACACATTCTTCACAGTACTAGAAAAAACAATTCTAAAATCCATTTGGAAGAATAGGCAAAGAAATTCTAAAATAAAAATGCAGTTCTGGAGGTACCATAATACCTGACTTCAAATCATACTATAGAGATATAGAACAAAAACATTGTGGTACTGTCATCAAAACAGACACATAATTCAATGGGACAGAATAGAAGCCACAGAGGTAAAAAACTACACATCTACAGTCATCAGCTCCTTAACAATGGTAGCAAAACATATATTGGAGAAATGACAGCCTTTTTAAGAAGTTGTGCTGGAAAACTTGTTTTCCATACGTAGAATAATGAAACTAGATATTTATTTTAACCCTACACCAATGTCAGCTTAAAATAGTGAAAAACCTAGGAATTAGAGGATAAACGTTGCAATTATTAGAAGAAAATATAGAGTCAACCTTTCAATATATAGGTAAGGGCAACAAATCTCACTAGTACCTCTGAAGATCAGGAAATGCCAAAAATTAATAAATGGGATGGCATTCAATAAAAAAATTCTGCACAGCAAAGGGAATAGTGTAGAATGTGAAGACATAACTTACAGAATAGATGAAAATCACTGTTAACTACTCTTTTGACAGAGGATTACTATTTACAATATATAAGGAATTTTAAAATACTTACCAAATAAAGATATAACCCAATTACTAAAGGGGCAAATGAACTAAAGAGACACTTCTAAAAAGAAGAAATACAAATGACCAAAAAACACATGAAAAAGTTCTTGTCATTTGCATCTTTAGCAGTTAGGGAAATGCAAATCAAAACTACACTAGGTCATCTCACTTCAGTTAGAGTGGCAACCATTGAGAATACAAATAATAAATGCTGGAGAAAATGTAGGGAACATGAAACACTTCTATACTGTTGGTGGGATTGTAAATTCATACATGCAACTGTAAAAATCAGTATGAAGATTCCTCAAAAATCTAGGAATGGATCCCCATATGTTCCAACTATACCACTTCTTAGTATTATCTAAAGCATTAAAGTCAGCATATCATAGTGGTACATGAATAGCCATGTTTATAGCACTACAATTCACAGTAGCCAAATGTGTACAACAAGCCCATGTGTCCATTAATGCAGGAATGGAGAAAAAAATGTAATATATTTACACAATGGATTTCTATTCAGTAACAAAAAGAATGAAATTATGTAATTTGAAGGAAAATGGATGAAATTTGAGAAAATTATGTTAAGTGAAATAAACCAAAGGTCCTAAGTTTTCTCTCACTTGGAAGCTGAAGAAGAAAAATAAAAGGAAAGTTTAGGGGGAGAAATCTCATGACAATTAAAGGGAGATTAGTAGACAGAGCAAAGGTACAGATGGGAGGGAGGTGGGGAGGTAAAGTAGAAGTTCTCGAGAGTGATATTAACAGATTATATTGTTTTTTTTTCATGTGCATGTACAAATATGTAACAGTAAAACACACCATTATATGTACTTATAATATACCAATAAAAACAGGAGAAAAAAAAAGAGGAGAATTTAGGTCAAGGTAGTTAATCCTTATCTAGATATTTTATATAAGACTTTAATCCTTTTACAGTGTTTTTAAGTCTTTGGGATTTTTTTTATAAAAAAGTCTTTTTTTTAAAGGTAAATTGATTATAGTAATTGTTGCAGAGTTAACATTGTAATATTTAATTAGTAGAAAACAACCCAAAGGAAATAAATTTAGTACTATGTTATATAAACATTAAAGCAAATTGATACTGAATACAAAATAAATTTGTCTAAACTATAATGAAACATTAAAGAACTTAGTATTCAGAATAGGTTTTTACTTTGTTTTTCTTATTTTTTTTGGTTCAATATACAAAGTGCAATTTGTTTATAGTTACTTTCAAATATAATGATTAAAATTAGATCTAAAAGAAATATAGTTCAAAGTAAATTATATTCTACAATAAAAAATTCTATTTTAAAAAACAACAACAAAAAAGTCTAATTGTTGAGAGATGTCAATGTAGAAGGTGAAATCACTAGTGACATTTAGATTAGAGCATGATAAATCCTCTGCTCTTCCTGGAGATGAAGAGAATGGTAGCACTTGTCCCCAATAGTTTCTTCTTTTTTTCTTTTGAAAATATAACTAAGATGATAAATTGTTGATAAATGAAATAAAATGTACACTTACAAACCACAAACTGGAAAATTTGTATATTAACAAAAAGTAGTGCAGTGGACTATATTGTCATTTCTCTAATTTGTGAAATGGAATAAAATGAATCATTTCATATGTTTGTTGTGATAATTTTATGAAAAATGTCTATGATGTGCCTAACACACAACAGGCATCCCATGAATGCAGAAACCTGTTCCTTTGTAAACTCCTTCTAGATGTCTAAGATCCACAGCATATTCTTCCTGGGTTCACCATAAAGTTAGTATATTTTTGTTGGTACCAATAAACAATGCTTTTGTACAGTTGTACAGACCATAATGAAAATGAGAAGAACATTCATATTTATGTATATCATTACCTATTATTATTATTAAATAGTAGGTATTTCCATAGAATAATTCGAAGGATGTTATATATAAGACAGATTGGCAAATTTGACAAGCTAGTGAAACAAAGCAAGTCAATGAAAACAAGACAAGCTTTTTAAATCATAATTATTTTTGAGAAGTTTGTTCTGAGATTTTAGTTAATCCTGTTTTCTCCTTCAGAAAAAAAAAATATATAGATTTCTAGTACGTGAGACAGAATGGGTAAATTTGGGAGTCCTGCCTCAGAAGTGTACTGTATTAATCAGAGATTCTGTATGTAATTATAAGAAGTGATTCATTAGACTATAAGTCTAATTCATTCATTAGACTTATACCATCAGAGGCTGGACAGTTCACAATCACCATTTGCAGGCAGGAGAGCCAGGGCAACCAATAGTTTCTCAGTTCAAGAAGTTGTAATCCTCAGAACAAAAGAGACTAATGATGTGACCCTGGTCCAAGGCTGGAGGCTTAGAAATCTGCAGTTTTCCCAGTATAGATATGCAAAGAGCTGAAGAATCTGGATTCTGATGTCTGTGAGTGATGACAGTAGTAAAAATCCACCCACTTTTGGTTTTCAAAATTGAAACAGTAGAATCACAAGTTTGAGGTCAGCCTCAGCAACTTAACGAGACCCTAAGCAAGTTAGACATAGTATCAAAAATACAATACAATACAATATATAGAAAGGGCTAGGGTTGTAGCTTAGTTGTAAAGCACCTCTATGTTAAATCTCTACAACAACACAAAGGCAACTACTGTGTGCATTTGAGAACTATGCCTTCTATTGGATGATGTCACTCATTATCAGAGTGGTTCTTTCGTCTTCAGTTTGCTGATCTCAGATGAAAATGTGGTATATATTGTGGTGTATATTTACTATGTAATATTACTTGGCCTTAAAGAAGAATGACATTATGGCATTTGCTGATATATAGATGGAGCTGGAGAATATCATGCTAAGTGAAATATGCCAATTACCCCTAAACCAAAGGTCAAATATTTTCCCTGATATGTGGATGCTAATTCACAATGGTGGAGGTTGGGGGGATAGGGAAGAATAGAGTTACTTTAGGACAAAGGGAGGGAAGGGAGGGAAGCAGGTTATGGGAGTTAAGAGGGATAGTAGAATGAATCGGGCATCACTACTCTATGTTCATATATGACTACATGACTGCTGTGGTTCTACATCATGCGCAACTGGAAGAATGAGAAATTAAACTCCATTTATGCATGATGTATTCTACTGTCATGTATAATGTATGATGTACATTGTACTGTCATGTATAACTAATTTAAACAAATTTAAAAAACTGAAAAGGTCATAGAGAAAGTCACATGTAAGCAAATGACAATATAATGAGATTTCTTAAAGCAATGATGTATATTAGAAGACGGTAAAATCTTCAAAGGATTGAGAACATTAATTGATTGACTAGAAATCTGAATACCAATCAATTTTTTGAAGTTCAATATAAAATAAAAATGTAGATAAACAAAATACTGAAAAAAATTAGTAAAGAAGACTGCACTAAAATAATAACTTTATTGGAAGAAAGACAATTCTCAGATTTTATATGAAAAAAGGAATAGTGAAAAAAGTGAGAATTTAAAACTTCCTGTAACTGAGCATGCCTATATGAATAAAAAAAACACCATAGGATTGATTTTAATATAAGATATAAGTTCACAATTTCAATAAATGTGATTAAATTAAAATTTGTTGGAATATCACTGACTAAAACTTTAAAAATACAATTGATAGATTCAAAACATCAATAAAGGAAAACACACAAAAGAAACATCACAACTTAAGTCAATCAATAGGTAAGAAATATAAAAATGGAAGATACAAAATTAAGAAAAAATATAATAGGAAAATACTAAATATATCAGTAATCACACTTAGCAATTACACATAAATACTTTTATATAGGATATGTAAGCAAGAACAATTTATTTTTTGTTGAGGGAAGAGTTCTATAAATTTTCACTAGATCAAACTTTTTAGTTGTTTCATCAAATTTAAATTTGATTGTCTCTGGGTGTGTCTAACATGATATTCTAGAGATTTCAAGGTTTGTCAGTTTGTCCCTGAATTTAATAAAATTTGGTATGTATATTTAAGAATATTTTGTCAGATGTATTATCATTTAAATTTTTGATATTTACACTTTGTCAATTCATAGTTATCCTTTAGCAGTATAAATATAATATCTTTGAGTCAACACCGGGATATCAATGTTATACTTACATATACTATTCTAGCAAAAAAATAATAAATACTGAAAAGATAGTTAATGGGTTGAACATCAAAATCTAAACATATAAAAGTAAAGTAGTGGTTTCAAAAGTATATATAAACTGAAGAAATCAGGGATCAAAAAGAAGCAAACAAAATGAAAAACATGGAAGAGTAATTAGAAAATTAGAAGATATTCAGAGTTACATAAAAGAGTTTAACATGATTCTAAGCAGAAAATTTAGTTTATTTATGGAAGGCTACTGAGAAGATATAATAGTATAGGACTGTGGCATTATGACAGGGTAATTTATGAAGATCAACTCCTGATCTCCTGTTCAGTTGAAGCAATCTGTAATTAATACTGACCCATTATTGACAGCTGGATGAAAAATTGAGGCACTCCATTATAGATCTTCAAGTCAGGTCTCCATTCACCAAACAAAAAGACTTTTATTTTGTTCTTATTTTCACAGCTATGTTTACCTTGGTATAATTTCTGAGTTCTGCAAGCCTCATGATAAATTCACTACTGACAAAAATTCCTGAATATTGTATCTGTCAAAAGACAACTTTGATTCTACTCACTACATTTTGGAGATCACATCCATCTTTTCTCTGACATTTAAGGGTTGATAAACAGACACTCATAACTGTGGTATTTTGAAACTTCCCATTGAAATCAGGGACTCTGATTTAAGGACAGATTTTTCCATTTTTATTCTCAGACAGATTATCTATATCTATATCTATATCTATATCTATATCTATATAGATATATAGATATATAGATATATAGATATATAGATATAGATATATAGATATAGATTTATCTATCTATCTATATATATTTATATCTATATAGATATAGATATATATATATATATATTGCTGTATGTGATATTTTCCTACACCATTCCTGAGAAATTAATACAGATTTTGATACTAGGAATGGGTGATATAGTAAGAAATAGCTAAAAATGTGAAAGTGGCTTTGGAATTGAGTAATGGGTAGGGATTGAAAGAATTTTGATAGAACAAGTATAGAATACTTTGAAGTGAAGTTGGCAAAAATATGGAAATTAAACATTGATATGGAAAGAAGTAAGGAAAATTGTAGCCAAAACTTCAATCACATTAGAGAATACATATTTTACCTTGAACAGAATATTGTGAAAAATAAGAACACTGAAATTTCTTCTGATGAGACCTAAGATGGAAATGAAGAACATGTTTTGGACACTGGAGGAAAGGTGATCCTTACTATAAAGTGGCAGACCACTTGGCAGAACAATCTTATTTTGGATGGATTTAGAAGTTTCTAGCAATGGTCTTGAATGTTTAGCTGAAGAGATTTTGAAACAAAGTATTGGAATGCTCCTCTTGATGTTTCTAGTAAAATGTGATTAAAAAAAGGACAAATTTTGGAATGAAATGTTAAGTGCAAAGCAGCCAGAATTTGAAGATTTGGAAAGTTCTCAGGCTATACAAAGACTATTCTCTCAAAATTGGGCAAAGTGTGTGGTTGTAATCTGTGTGCTTAAAAGATCAGGCATGTGACTCACAGGTCTGATGAACTGTATCAGCAGAAAGCAAAAATAGAGATGTGGTTAGTCAGGAAAGATTGGAGGATGGTTTAGATCCCTGTGTGCTATCCAGGAAACCAAGAAAACTTTTAGAATTTATAACAAAAGAAACACTGCAATCCAAAACCGAAGGGGATTAATACAGGATGAAATGAAGATAGAATGATTTTGATGATGTAAATGTGGATGCAGAAGCCTAAACTGAGAAGATATTCTCAGGCCAAGAAGGTAATGGTGCTTTGATAGTTTGATGAGAAGATAAGGTCATTGCCCTAATATGCCCACAGAATAGAGCATAGGATCTATCTGGGAGATTTTAGACTGATCTGGTATAAATTATCTCTTTACACTTCTGATATATTTTTCCCTGTAAAATAAGAATATCTATTTTATATCTATTCCACTGTCATATTTTGGAAACACATAACTTGGGTGTCTATTGTCACAGGTTCATAGGTGGAGAGAATTTTTCCTCTTTATAGATTATATTCAGAGATTCATTTATATCTGGTTCAGATGATTGAAAATGTTTGAGATTTGGGACTTTCTGAGTGGATAACATATAGTTGAAAATTTGAACTTAGAGTTGATGCTGAAATAGTTTGCAAATTTTAGGGATTTAGAATAGGGTTAATGTGTTTTGCACATGGGAAGGACAGGCATTTTGAGTAGGCTAAAGAGTAAAATGCTAGGGGTTGAATTTTGTCTCCTAATAGATGTGTTCTAAACCCTAGCAACTTTCAGTGTAACTTCATTTATAAATAGGGTCTTTACAACTGTATTCAATTTAAAATAAAGTTATTAGAATGGGCATTAATCTAGCATGATTGTTGTGCTTATAAGTAGAAGCAAATTCAGACACAGATGCAGTGGAAATACAAGTATTCAAAGACAGAAACAGAGGTTGGAGCAATGCAACCACAAAGCAAGTCAAACCTGGGGTTGCTAGAAACTGGAAGAACAAAGTCTTCTTGTAGAGGAAACAGTGGGAGCTTGGTCCAGCTAATGACATAATTTTGGACTTCTAGGTTCCATAACTGTTAGTGAATATATTTTGCTATTTTAAGACACACAAATTGTGGTAATTTGTTGCATAAACATTGGGATAATGAGATAATGAATATTATAATAAATAAATAATATATAAATAATGGGATAATTATAATTTATAATTATAATAATAAATAATAAATAAATAATGGGATAATGACACATAAACAGTGTCTTCAACTTCTGCTGGAAGATAATTAAGGATCAAATGAACAAATGATTGGATAAATCCAATTGGATAAATCCAATTCATCTTTCTTATAATCAGATTCTTTTAGAATATTTCTTTGGTAAGTACTTTTATTAATGAATTATAATTATAATAGTAGGTCTCATTTTGACATAATCATATATGCATGGAATATAATTTGGCATACTTCAGTCCCCAGAACTTTCACTTTCCCTCCCCATCCTCCCCCTGTTATATTTCCTATAATCTACCAGTCTTTCTTCTCTTTATTTATTATTCTTTTATTTGGTGCTTTATAGATATACATAAAGGTGAAGTTCATTGTTATATATGAATTCTTCTTTTCCAATTAATTACTTTCTAATTTCCATTTCTGACCTTATTGATCTGGCTAAAGTTTCAAAAACTATATTGAACAGAAATGGTGAGAGGGATATCAATGTGTGGTTCCTGATTTTAGAGTAAATGCTTTAGTTTATCTATAGTCAGTATGATATTGACTATGGGTTTGTCATATATAGCCTTTATAATATTGAAGTAAGTTCCTTTTATTGCTAGTTTTTATTATTTATTTATCTATCTATCTATTTATTTGTTTATTTATTAGTTGTAGTTGGATACAACACCTTTATTTTATTTATTTATTTTTATGTGGTGCAGCATCGAACCCAGGTCCTTGCACATTCTAGGTGAGTGTACTATTGCTGAGCCAAAACCCCATGAATAAATGCTGGATTTTGTCAAAGACTTTTTCTACACCTACTGACATGATCATGTAATTCTTGTCTTTGATTCTATGTATGTGGTGAATTACATTTATTGATTAACCTATATTGAAGTAAACTTGAATCCCTGGGATGAAATCCACTTGATCACTGTGTATTAGCTTCATAATATGTTTTTGAATGTGGTTTGCTAATGATTTTTGCACATATGTCCATCAGGAGTTTGGGCCTATATTTTTCTTCCTTGATGTATCTTTGTATAGTTTGTGTGTCAGTTTGATACTGGCTTTATAAAGTTCATTTGAAGTATTTTCCCCCTTTAGAATAACTGATTTTAATTCTTTAAAGGTCTGGTAGAACTCAGCTGAAAATCCATGTGGTCCAGGGCTTCTTTGTTGAAAGAATTTTAATGACTGCTTCAATATAATTGCTTGATATCAGTCTGTGTAGATTTTCTACATCCTTATTATTCAGTTCGGGTCATATGTGTCTGAAATTTGTCAATATCTTCTAGATTTTCTAGTGTACCAAAGAATAAAATATCCATATAATTTCTAATGATCCTCTGGATTTCAGAAGTGTCTGAGGTGATATCGTTTTTGTCTCCAGATTTGTTGATTTGTGTCTTCTCTTTCTTGTGTTTAGTTTGGCTAAGCATTTATTAATCTTGTTTTATTTTTTCGAAGAACCAATTCTTTGTTGCATTGATCATTCGTATAATTTTTATTCTCAGTTTCATTAACTTTGGCTCTGATTATTATAATTTTCTGTCTTTTACTGATTTTGTAGTTAATTTGTTCTTTTTCTAGGTCTTTGAGGTATAACGTTAGACTATTTATTTGGGATCTTTCTGGATTTTACTTATGTAGACACTCAATACTATAACTTTTCCTTTTAAAACAGCCTTTATATTGTCCAGGAGGTTTGATATGCTATCTCTGTTCTCATTTGTATCTAAGAATTGTTTCTTTGTTTTTTCTTCCCTTATTTTTTGTACAACCCATTGTTTACTCAAAATTGTACTGTTTAATCACTAGGTTTTAAACTGGTTTCTGTTTTTTTATCTTGTTATTTATTTCCCATTTCATTCTATTTTGATCTGATAAGATGGAAGGAATTATCTTAATTTTTTTGTACTTGCTATGCCTTGCTTTGTGTCTTAAAATATGGTTTGTTTTAAAGAACATTTCTTGTACAGTTGAGAAGAAGGTGAATTCAATTTTATGACATAGTCTATTCATATATGTTAGGTACATTTTATTAATAGTATTTTTTAGTTCTGAAGAGTCTTTACTTAGATTACTATGATTTATTTATTGGTGAGAGAAGTCTGTTGAAATCACTCAGTACTACATATTGGGGTCTATTTTGGGATTATTTGTATTAAGTAGAGTTTTCATTATGTATGTAGGTCCACAATGTCAGGGCACAAATATTTATAATCATTATATCTTGTGGTTGGGTGTGGAATCTTATGTCTTTCCAATTAGTGACTAGTGATCCAATTAGTGATCATTTAGTGCAGGGTCCAAGCAATCAACAAAACAATTCTAGGTTCTCAAAAGATGTTGAATACAAAGTCTCTGGATAAAGAATCAATGCCATTAATTAAGTTGATATAATCTGATCTTCCTTCTTCCTTAGTTTTAAAACCTTCAATACTCTACCTTAAACATACTTTTCACATATATCTAGTACACAAATCTTGTTCTTGCTGATTTGTCCTCATTTCATTTTCTCATATAAGCTGAACTCAGAACCGAATTATAGATCTAATGGTGCATGCATGAGATTTAACTACAACATCTCAGAGATTTCTGTTATATGGTTTCCAAACAAGACATTCTCATAAAACTAGTAGAATCAACACTAGTGATAAAGGAAGTTCAGTGAGACTGGAGGTTTAAAACCTTCCAAAATCCTTCATTTCTTATAGCAAGCGTCTTTGTAATCATTGCCCAGATTTTCTTTTTTTCTTGGAAGAGATTTGATAAGATTATGAAACCAAGTAATGAGACTACTCATTACTTTTTTTATGAAGCCAAGTCAATTTTTCTTCTTAGAGAAATTAGAGGTTTTTAGAGTTATAATGGTATTGTTGCTGATTCTTTGCCTGTGCTGTCATTTGAGTATTTAAAATATTAAATCATAAAACTTTCTTTATTTCAACCCTCAAGTTTATGCAGAAACAACAAATTCTACTGCTCTCATTGTTCTTCATAACATTCCTAATATTCTATATTAGTTATAAATTTTTTAATTAAAATGCCATCATCAATGGGTATTTTATACAGATTCTGATATGGATTAATTTAGTGGCTTTACAATTATATTATGTAGGTCTGTTAAATATTAAGTAGTACATCTTGAAGTAGTCTAGCTTCAAATCCCAAAGTATAATAGCATTCTCATTACCCTTAAACTTATTAGATTAGCTATTCAACTCCAGACCATGAGTACTTTGGCCTTTAATTTTTCTTTTTGCATATGATCACAGTTACTTTAAGAATACGATCTGTCTTCAGAAGAGAAAATAATGTTGGCTGAAATATCTTTGACTTTTTGGATCCTGGGCACCATGTTAAAGCAAAGACAGTCATAATATTAGGCTGATTAGTATTATTGACATAAATTTGATTCCAAAATACTGTTTGCCTGTAATTGTTTTTTAGATATTGAAGATAAAACTGAAAATAAGATAGGTAATATTGGGTAGAGATGAATGACAAATCCCAGGATAAAGGGATCACAGCACAAAAAATATTCTGAGATATCAAATCATGAGACATGTGGTTGAAATCATGATGGGTGCCTTGCAGCTTCTGCATAGGTAATAATAGTATATATATTTGAAAAATAGTTTATAACTATATCATAGAGGACATTAAATGCCAGGAAGAAATGGCCTTGAATTTTCTAAGGTGTAGGATCCTCTGAAGGCTTTCTGACCAGAGAATAATATGGTTTATGTTACTTTATAAGATTATATTATGATTCCTTTATCTAATAATACCTGAGAGGTACAAAGGATATTTATTTCTAAAGTGCTTTAATAGGTATAATCTTATTTTATCCTCACAGAACTCAGAGTACCAGATAGATAAAAGGCATTTTTTGTGATTTTACTTTTAAGAGATTATCAGTTTTCTAAGGTCGGACAGTTCACCTGACACTAATCTATATTTTAAGATAACTTTGAGATCATATTTTTAAAATATCTTCTGTAGGATCATTTTAAGATCTTAAATAGGTCAAGCCATATGTTCTTTTGAATAGCTTAAAGCTGTGGTTCATCTTGATCGAAACATGAATTTATGATTCACAGCAGGAGAACAGTTTTAAAGATGTCAACAAAGATTTGACAGATTAGATGAATCTACAAGTAGTAAGATAGATCTGCTAGTTTGGATGGCTCAAAAGACATAAAGAACTCTTCTCCCTAATAATAGTTATTGGACAAAATATTTGGTGTTTATAGTACTTGTTTTTAAATAGAATTTCCTCATCCATAGTGTCTATATTAGGTTTAAGCTAGTGTGAAATGATAAAATTAACTTTACTAATCATATTTGTAGAAAAGATTTTCATTGCAGAAAGTAAGGTCAAAAGGTTAATTTATTGGCTTTGATTTCAGTAGTTATTAGTGAAGCATAACTGGAGTTCTGTTTACTAGAGTCATATTTCCATATACAGAAATTGCTTTATAACAAAATCACCCATGGAATTATGCAGAAATCAGAAGAACATTAGGCAAGTGGACCTTGAAGAAGAATTTTTTTGCTGTGCTATCATAACAAAGGTCCAAAAATGTGTCATAATTCGCTATTATGATGTTAACATGTTATTAACATAAATATATGTATTTAGGCATCTCTATGGCATAAAGCATATATTGCAACATTTTCTTCATTTACACAGCCCCTATACTAAATATTAAATGAGTAGTTTTACAGTTTAAAAACATAGAAAGGACCTGAAATCCCAATAAATAGATACAGTAGAGAAAGACAAAAGTAACGCTTTCAGATCTATACAATGAAAACTACCGAACCCTAAAGAAAGAAATCAAAGAAGACCATAGAGGATGGAAATATCTACTTTGATCTTGAATAGGCAGAAATAATATTATCAAAATGTCCATTCTACCAAAAGGGCTGTACAGATTGAATCGCAATGGGATTCCTCATAGAAATAGAAAAAGCAGTCATGAAATTCATCTGGAAAAATAAGAGACCCAGAATAGCTAAAGCAATCCTTAGCAGTAAGAGTGAAGTAGGTGGATGGCATCACTATACTAGACCTTAAACTATACTACAGAGTAATAGTAACAAAAATAGCATGGTATTGGCACCAAAATAGACTGATAGACCAATGGTAGAGAATAGAGGATACAGAGACTACTAACCCATAAAATTATAATTAACTTATATTAGACAAAGGCAACAAAAACATTCACTGCTTGTGGGACTTCAAATTGGTGCAGCCAATATGGAAAGCAGTATGGAGATTTCTTGAAAAATTGGGAATGGAACCACTATTTGACCCAGTTATTCCTCTCCTTAGTCTATAGTCAAAGGACTTAAAAACAGCATACTACAGGTATACAGTCACATCAATATTTATAGCAGCACAATTCACATTAGCTAAACTGTGAAACCAACCTAAATGCCCTTCAATAGATGAATGGATAAAAAAAATGTGGCATGTATACTTAATGAAATATTACTCAGCAATAAAAGAGAATAAAATCATGGCATTTGCAGGTAAATGTGTACAGTTAGAGAAGATAATGCTAAGTGAAGTTAGCCAATCCCCCAAAAACAAATGCTGAATATGTTCTTTGATATAAGGAGGTTGATTCATAGTGCGATAGGGAGCAGGAGCATGGGAGGAATAGACAAATTCTAGATAGGGCAGAGGGGGTGGAGAGGAAGGGAGGGGGCATGGGGTTATAAATGATGGTGGAATGTGATGATCATTATTATCCCAATTACATGTATGAAGACATAAATTTGTGTGAATATACTTTGTATACAACCAGAGATATGAAAAAGTGTGCTCTATATGTGTAAAAAGAATTATAATGCATTCCACTGTCATATATAAATTAAAAGGCATTAATGAAAAATTATATAGAATATTCTTTGGAACTCACTGATTTGTATGAATTCTAGACAGTCTCAATAAAAAAAAAAAATAATTGGCCAGAATTGAAGTCTTATTTCCCTAGGAAACGAGCATTCCATAAGAACCTAATTGGAAAACTATATGGAATTAATGGCTTTGAGTTCAGAAAATGTCTTAAAATGTCATTTGGATTTTGATGGAAGAAGCCATACATTTGCAAGAAGTTTTTAAAGATTTAACTCTAATAACTTTGGACTTGACTACTAAATTAAAGTTCAGCAGTCTTTGTACCCTAAAGCACTAGGTATAGAGAAGTGTGAGAAGTTACCAGAAAGATTTCCCTTGATGTGGAAAATTTCTAAACTAGGGGAAAATGCTAAAAGAAAACTGAAATGGGAAAGCAGGAGTTTCTGGTCTTTAGCTTGGGTAGCTCTGCCTCCTTTTTCTTCTTCATTTTGGAGTCTCAGGAAGTCCATACTGGTTTGGGGGTGACAGTAAATCCTTAGATTAATGACTCACTTTTTAAAGTGTGAGTGAAGACTTTGAAACATACCTGATAGACCAACGAACATTCAGCAGAAGAATAGCAAAGACTGCCTGAGGTGTCCAGGAGGATAGGAATTAGTGGAGCTTCATAGAATAAGTGCTCTACAGTGAGGCAGGTGAGGGGACATCTGAACAAATATTCCAGAAGGAATTAGAAGGGAAGTAGTCCGACCAGAAAATCTTTACATATTTAGTTTGGAGTGATAAAGTTAGTGCTTGCATATTTGTGTCTCGTGAACTGTCAAAATTATGAAGTGTGTTTGTTATATTAACAATCTTAGGAATCTATTGTTTCTCCATAATAGAAGTGTGAGAGTGTATGGATTTAAATGGGAAAAATGTTTTTTTTTTTTTTTAATTTTGATTGGTGCACATACTTATTACATAATATTTACTAAACACAGGTTACTAACACACACACACACACACCAAATTCACTGTTTTCAGACAATAATCGTGTTTACATATTTTTGGTAATATCTACAAACTTACGTTGATTTTAGTTAATTGGTCATTTTATGCATAGTTATTTTAACAATATTACATACCTATATAGTTATTTTAATAATATTACATACCTAGTTCATAAAAATTATATCAATTAAATCTTTAGTGTTGCAGTATAGTATTTTTTTACTTTATTGATACTATTTATATATATGACTATTGAAATAATGTCATATTGTATGCCAAATCATAGCTAACATTTAATAAATTTTAGAAACCATTAATCTGTTTAATATCAAACAGAAAAACATCAAATGAAAATCTTTTTCAATGATCTTATATTCAAAGTTTTTACATGAGATGCCATTTGTCATTTTGGGGACAAGGAGGAAAATGCCTTAATTGTTTAAGATTTGTCTGATATTTATCCTTCTTGACTTTCAAAAACTAAATTTTATGAATACATTATAATTACAGAATCAACTCTGCCATCTTTTCAAGCTTTTTCTATTCAATTTTGGTGTTCATGATCTATATATTATGAATAGGTATACACTTTTAAATGAAGAAAATATTCTTTAGTAAATCATATACCTTAGGATAGCAAATTTGATGGCTTATAAAAATAAATATGTAAAAGAAGATTTTAAAAAATGAGCAGATCAAGATGAAAGGGCAGGAATATATATTTTACCATTAAGAGTTTAAAAATGGGGCTGGGATTGTGTGGCTCAGTGGTAGAGCACTCGCCTAGCATGGGTGGGACCCGGATTTAATCCTCAGCACCACATAAAAATAAAGGCATTGTGTTGTGTCCATCTACACCTTAAAAATAAAAATTAAAAAAAATATTTTAAAAAATTTTAAAAAAGATTTTAAAAATATTTAGAAATATGAAACAAACTATACTGATAGACAAGGTATTATATTTCTACAACTTATAAGTAAGAAGCTGTTGAAACTTATGCAAGAGGAATGAGAATGCCTTACATCAAGAAGCAGTTTCAGCTGGGTGTGGTGACTCACACCCTTAATCCCGTTGGCTTGGGAGGATGAGGCAAGAGGATCATGAGATCAAAGGCAAGCCTCAGCAAAAGAGAGATGCTAAGCAACTCAGTGAGACCCATTTTCAATAAATATATACATAAATAAATAAGGGTTGAGGTTGTGGCTCAGTGGTTGAGTGCCCCTGAGTTCAATACCCCCTCAATTTTTTTTCTAGATTCTGTAATGCTTTGGGCTAAAGTATAAGAAAAGCTATCACTAGTGATCCAGTGTTCTAAGAAGATAGAATTATCCCAGGTGAACTTACTGGTTCACTCTTCAGGATTCTGAGCTCAGAAAGAAAAACAAATTTCATTGAAAGCATTTTTCTATCAAGTAAAACTACTCTGTTTTTGGAATTACTCTCTGTTTTTGAAACAAAAGTCAGAAATACATAAAACCCACACATTTTATTTCAGTGAATTTTAAAGTCTTAAAAAATATAGGTCCTACTACACTGCTATGTAATAGAATCATTTTGTAGATTTGCAACAGTTTAAAATAAATAGCACCTATGAGATCATGGAAAAGGTACATAAAATAATATAGTAATATATTTTATATTCTTAACTTTATTATTTCCAGTGATACTATTAATATTAAAATAAAATGTATAAAATATATTTAGAAAATCATGATAATCTGGCTTAATGTAATAAAATTAGCTTTATTATTTAATCATTAGATCATATTCAACTATGAATTTAATAAACATAATTATATCAATTTAAATTTATACTTTTAAATTTTGCAGATGTATAATTTGTTAAAGTCACTTTATTATTCATAGCACAACATATTTTGAGAAATCATAATATGATTTCTATTTTGTGAAAATTATCAATTTGAAAAGCAATTGAAAAGAGGGTCCTTCAAGACCATTTTCAAAAATAGACATAAACACATACATGTAAAACATCCATATAAACTTAGAAAGTTGAAATAAAATTGCTAAGAGAAAAAATACATTTACTAAAGAAGGAAGAATAAGAAATATTTTTATTAAGTCAATGTGAATCAATCATCACTCTGCTAGATACATTTATGTAAGTTGGTTTTCCTTCCATCAACTTCATGAGGTGAGAATTATCTACCTTCATACTCTCTACTTTAACTGACATTTGAAGAGTTTGTGTTGCCTAAGTGGATGATGAAGTAGGCTTTGCATTCCAGTTTAAATAAACTTCCTTGTCTTCAGTTATTCCTAAGAACAATGGGTTAGAATATGCATTCATTCAACTCTGCTTCATTTTGAAACACAGAATATAATGACTTTGCAAAGTTGAATTTAAATAGATTATATTTAAATTTCAGCATAACAAATTTACTATCACATTTGTTTGTTTTCATTTTATGGTACAGGTCAATGTTTATATTGCATAAAATAATATTGACTTTAGAATTAAAGATTTGTATGACATTCAGAAAATATGCTAAATTTATAGAAGCTAGAGGTGGAGAATCAGGGGATCTTTACTCTCACTAGATTATGAAACCATCTCAAACTAGAGAGTAAAGTCAAGTTTATGAATTAAGCCAGATACTGACTGCACAATTGTCAGCAGGGAAAGACAATTATTTTCACAATTTTCAGATTCTGATTATTGTTCAATAAATACCTTGCAAATCCAGTCAAGTCAGTTATTTTCCTGAGTAAAAAATTGGTCTGCTTTGGATCTTACCTTCCTTCTTCTAAGCAAATGGGTTTAATGTGGTTTAAAGAGTCTTCTACCACTTTCATTTTAGGATTCTCAGTCTGTTTGTGATTTTTTTGTTATTTGAAGAATGGCTCTTACATAAATGACTCAGAAGCATAAGCCTTACTACATTTGCAGTATAAAAATTATTCTTTATAATACTTTGCTAGCTTGTTTATTATTGTCTTAACTTGATCCCTGCCCTACATGTGTTTTGTCCAGTCACCTGCTATTTGCCACTGTGGACCTATGGACTATTTGGATGCTGAATACCCTTAACTGTCCATGCCCCACCTGATAAAGAACAAGGACTCTTGGTTACTTCTCCCAAATTGGCCCTCTTTCAGCAAGAAGCAACTTGGAGATTGGAGTTTCCCATTTTCCATAGAAATGTAATTTAGAACAGTGGTCCACTTTATGCTTTGAATATAGATAGCCCTTGCAGGTCTGCCACTGAAACTTATTTTTAAAATTGACTTGTTTCTTTCTCATTCTCTCTCCTTGTTCTTCCCTACACTCTGCCCCTCTCTAACATCAAGGGAAACAGGATTATCTTTCTTTCCCATCCTAGACAGAGTTATTTGTCCTTAAGAACACATCACCATAGGCATGAAGTAATCCAGACTTTGGAGATGGCACCAGAAGCTCTCAGAAATGACCATCTCCCAAATTAACAAGTGAATTATAACTACAACAGAGAACATGTGGAATGTAGCCTTTGAATAAAAGCTGTCTCTTCCTGCTGATGGGCAGAATCACAGCCTTTGGGACAGAAGTCCTCTGTGTTTCTTCTTTGCTGCAAAGCAATGAACCTTCTTTTTCCTTTTTCTAATACACACACACACATACACACACACTTTATTTTTCCTTAGAACTATGACACCATAGCTATTTACTAATGCTTGTTTTCCTCATTTTTATGCTAACTTTAGGAAGTTGGGCATGTTAACTTTTGTTATTAATATACTATTGCATAATGCTAATCTGCTTGAGCTATTAATAAAATTATCTTTTTTTCTAATGTGAGACTATATAAAAAGTCATTAAAATTCATATATTTAAAACTGTTTATGAATTACTTATGCATTTATAACATTTTCTAGTAATAACAGAAATTAAAATGCAAATTTTTAATTAATTGAGGTATTTTGTATCACTTCAGATTATCACCAAAATCTTAGTCATCAAAATATCTTAAAACAAAGCAAAAACTTTCAAGTGTTTTGAATGCTCCATGTTTTGTGCTCTCCTGTTATTTTAAACAAATTTTCTTGGGCTAGAATTCAATTTATTTCAACCATTTCTAGATTCTTGCTTGAAATTTTAATACACACACACACACACACACACAACTGATTTGAATACATATTAGAAACTCTTCTTAAACCTGAACAGAGACTCTAACCCTCCCACTGACATGATAGCCTAGGCAATATCTATGCTGACTCCACAATTCCATTATGTAAATAAGGTAATGCAGCTATTTATGCTCCTCAGAATGTGACTGAAAGCTGTGAAGAAATACAGCAAAGGGGAATATAACTGGAAAATTTTTACATCTGGTTATCAAACTTCACCAACTAATTATATTCATAAGAGAAGGCAAAACACCTCCTTTTTACCTTGTGTATAGCACCACCAAAAAAAAAAAAAAAAACACTCATGAAAACAGATGCAGCTATTTAGTCCCATAAAATATGTTTACTTTAATTTAGTTACATTTAAAGTAAAATTATTTTAGCTTATATGTTTTTGAGAAAGAGTTACATCAATCAAATTTGGGTCTATTTTGGTTCGTTGTAATTCTGCATAGTTTTCATCTAGCTATTATACTGAAATATATGATTTGGGGGCTTTAATCCTAAAGCAATTTTATTTTGCTTTCACACTATTCCTTTACATAGATACAGTGGAGCTAATTTTACCACTGCCACTGGATAAAACATAGGGCCTTTTTTCTTATGACTTCTCACACTTTTGTAATACAAATTGTACTTACTTAGTTATTAGAATTCATGATGCCATATTAACACCATACTTTCTACTTGATTCAAGGTCAAAGTATGTACCCTGTTCATCCACTACTTGGTTTCAATACATTTTAGTGCAGAAGTCTGTAATGAAGGAGAAGAAACAATTTGCATTTTCTTCTACTTTACCACCTTGCTTCTGATCCATACCTGTTACTAAGTTTGAAGTGCAAGAATGAAGGAGAAAGATTAAAAAAAAGAAAAAAAAAGCTTCTTCATCATTGGTAGTACTGTAGGTTGGTATCACTTTTAGAGCTGGGGAGGTGCTTAGTTTGGTTGTTTGCTCCAGATTGTGTTAAAAGATTCCTTGAATAATGTACACATATATGGGGCAATACATCACTGGCAGTTGTCCTCTTGCAAAGGATGATCCATCCATTCTCCCACACATTGGTTATGATTTCTTTCACAGACTGCAATCTGCTGGTTCACTTTGCTGTTCTTAGTAGCCTTCTCAGAAAGAACATAATGAACTCCAGTCAATTGTGTATCACATGTGACCTAAATCTAGTCTCTAGGAAAGCCTTACTATTTATTTCCTACACAGAAGAATGGATATAAAAGAATAACAGCTTTCCATGGGAAAATTATGAGAACTTTAATGTTATATTGATCATAAAATACACATAGCTGTGTAGAGAGAAATTGCTATTCATATGTTGAAAATTATGGTAGCTATCTATTGCTATGTAATTAATTATCAAAATATCCAAAGACTTAAGAAAATAAATATTTTCTAGCATAACTAAAAATTTATACCCTTTGATCAACATCTCTCCTTTCCTATCCAGATATTTTCAGTTTTTACCACACATGCATGCACACACAAATTTATAAATATGTGAAATGATGGAGTTAATTTAATTAGTCCACATTGTAAACATATATAGAGACTCCACAAAAATATGCAAGTGTTACTTGTCAAATAAATTAAATAAAATAACCAAATTGTTATCTTATATTTTCTGTGGTTTGGAAATCAAAGAGAAGCATAACTGAGTGGTACTGACTTGGGTATATCATGGTATACAGTTAGGATGCAAGCATTACTATGATTATTTGAAGTCTTGACTTTGGAGTATTTATTTGCCTCTGAAATTACTCACTTGGTTGGGAATAGTTATGCCCACTACGCATCTCATGCTATGCTCTTGTCTTCACTCTCAGTGAAAAGAGACAGAAAGGAAAAACCCAGATGTCTTTTATAACATAGCTTTAAATGTCATACTCCTCCATTTCTCTGATGTTATATATGTTATGCCCATTTCACCTATATTATATATGTTATACAAATTAGTCCTATTCAGCATGAGAGAGGCTCTGATGGACACAAACACCAGAAGGCAGGAGTTATCTGTGAGCTCCTAGGGAAGCTCTTGGTTAACATAAAAATGCAGTAAAAGATATCCTATTTCATCTGAGGAAAAGAATGCATTGTGACTTGCTTTTTACTACTGAAATTTTTCATTCCTTATACTTTTAACCAAACAACTAACCAACTAACCAACCAACCAACTACCTACCTAGTCGAAACTATGAATAAATGTAAGGTGACATATTGGTCAAATTTCAGTTATTATAACAAAATAACTGACATATTTAATTACAAAAAGTAAAGGCTTGTTTTGGCTTGTGGTTTTGGAGCTTCCAGTTCAAGACTGAGTGGACGCATTGCTTTGGTCCTGTAATGAGGCAACACCTTATAGTAGGAGTGCATGGTACAGCAAACCATTTATATCATGAGCCAGTAAGCAAAGAGAAGAAGGTAGAAAAGAGGCCCGGGGGCCCACAATCCCCTTTAAGGTCACACCCTCAATTACCTAAGGACAACTGTCCAATGATGCTAACCTGAGGATCAGATGGGGACCAAACCTTTAACATGTGGGCTTTGGGGGGTGTTTAATCATCCATATAGTAGAATGTTAAAACAAAGATGTATATAGAGTTATTTTTCCCTCTCTGTTTCTGTGACATATGGCATATTTATAATATGATACACTCAAGAATCAATAAATATAATGATCTATTGCTAGAAAAAATTGAGATTCAGAACAGTGGATTTAAAAGTTAGATATCAATTATTCATAATTTCATACCTCAACCTAAAAATCCAAAAGGAAATTGAAAATGTAATGCAAAAATCTGAGACATTCTATATTTTCACAGAATCTTATTCCTATCTGCTTTCTTGAGGAAAAATTTCATGGAAATTTAGTGCATTTAACAGGTCACAGTTCCGTTTATGGGAAGGATAACAGAGAAAAGAAAATTAAATGAATGGGAAGAAGATGAAGACCTGTGTGTTGCCAGCTTGCACTCATCACTCCTCCTACATTTTCTCCTTCCTGGACACTTCATTTCCTGTACACGCAGCATTACCCAGCCTTCCTTGTGGCAGTGTGGTCATATGACTAAATTCTCATTTGTGGAATGTAGAGTGAGGGCCTGCATAACTTCTTTTTTTACTTTTTTCTTTTTTTAAAACCATACTAAGATTAAATCCAGGGCCACTTAAGTATTGAGTCACATCCCCAGCCTGTTTTTTTTATTTTTATTTTTTGAGACAAGGTCTTACTTAGTTGCTTATGTCCTTGCTGCATGTAAAACTTCTACTTCACTTTTCTTAAAAGAAAAGCAAGTAGAATACAAACAAAAACACTTTGCTTTAGTTATTTTTCTCTTTATTTTTCCTTTCTGCTGACTGGAAAACATGATTACTGGAGTGAGAGGAGAAGTTGTGTTGCAGATCATGGAGCTTCCTACCTGGTGAAGTTTCCCAAAATGTATCCCGGAACAGATTATACTCATCACTAGAGGGGTTAAATAATGAGAAATAAAGTTACATCATATTTGAACGAACACATTTTGGGGTATATTTGCCATGTGTTTCTGGATTAAATGTAGATAATCTAAAACATGATTGAAATGTGACTGATGTAAAGGAGCAAGCATGGAGATGTCAAAAGGTAGAGCTCCCAGTAGAGTTCAAACTTAACAAAAATTCCTTTTCTACAGATAACACTTAATGTCTCTCAAAAAGAGAAACTTAAATAATTTGTTCCCAAATTTATTTAACCACCATCATTGTTTGATTTCCTGAACTGTCACTCCTCATCTAAGAAAAATTCAACTTATTCTCAGGAGTATATAAAAAGATCAGATACCACAGGGCAGAGGCCAAAAACTAGAAACTACAACTCTATTTTCTTTCATTGACATTTTATCTGAGTTACACAACACTAAATGTCTTCAGAGGATAAAGCATTATCACAACAGTCTGCACCACTGAGAATAAAGTACATGGGCTTATTTATACTCTCAATCAGTATTCCTGGACAAATAATCCCATAAGTATTGGTCTCTTCACGGCCTTTCTCATTATGCTCTTGCCAAACTAAGATATGGGCCCTGAACTGTCTTAACAATCTGGCTTTGCTCAGGGTATTTCTGACTCACTTCAAATTCCTAAATTTTAAGGTGTTATCATGATTTTCTACTGCAAGTGAATTTTCTCAGAAAATTCCAGGTAAAAATGTTCTCTCTCCCCAGTAGATGATTTGGATACTTTATAGCACTTATTAATTGCATATTGGTTGATTATTAACATGGCTTGACTCATTTAGTGTGCAATAAGGTCACAAGGAACTCATTATTCATTATGGTACTCCCACAAGGCTCAGTACAACATGAAACCAATATATTATCAAATTGCTTAATTAATTTTATTAATGAGAAATTAATTTTACATGTCTTTTTTGATATAAAGTAATTTAATAGTATATCAGTCAAAGGTATTAGTTGCTAGAAACAAATCTATGGTAACTGAATAATTAATATAATTAATTAAAATAATTAATTAAAAATAATTAATTGAGTATTGTATAGTTGAGAAACCACTGGGAACCTAGAGAACCATGTTCATACAACAGGGTTAGACCAAAGGGAAATGAAAGAAAAATTTTCTCAAGGTTCCAATTTAGAATATGGATATTATCACTGCAGATGACCAGGAATTGCCTCTGTTCACAACAAGATAGTGATGCTCTTTGGAAATTAAGCTGATAGCAGCTACTAATGAAAGTGGATGATTCTTTTTTAGCACTTGCTTATTCTTGTTACTGTCTTCCAATTCAATATCTGGTATGAGTCAACTTAGAATACCAGTTAATATTCAAGTGTCAATGGAAGCTGGGGAATTCAGTACCTGGGATTTTCATCCTGCCAGTAGGATGTAGGATCTGCTACTCTCTAGATCTCAAAAAATGGTCAATATGCCTTAAAGGAGCACAAACTTGAATTCAAAACAAGAATAAGGATAGAATATGTATACTTTTCAGTTAATCACTTGTTGACATTCTTTTTGTGACTATTAAGGGAATTAACCTGGGAAACGCTTAAAGAATTGTAGGAAAGTATTAAGCGTAATAAAAGTTAGCTACTATGGTTATCATAAGAGAATTTTCATTTTTTTTAACATGCATTTCCTGAATGATTACCATGTATTAAGCTGTATGTGCTGGACCAAAGCTGAGATGAGTATGTTCAGGTGTGAAGGCAGGCGACAATGTTACCTTTCACAAGTTAAATTTCCTTTCATGGATGTGCAATGTTACCTGGGTAGGAAAAATAATCTCGTTAACTTTCCAGAACATTTTTCTAACACCATTATTTACATCCATATAAACTGATTTGTTTGTTTCTAGGGAGACTCACCTATAAGAAAATGTTGCCAGGAAGTCAGGTTTAAGAATATTCAAATTCTTCTGTGGCCTATGAAGATGATGATTACAGTACGCAGGAGACACAAATGATTCATTGATGTGCAAATCTCAAAGTAGGGTCACAAAAAATGTGAGGAAAATGAAAAGGTAGCATGTTGTCAGAAACTCTGAAGAAAATAATATTAATGAAGTGCCTGATGAAGAATTTGAAAAAATGTTTATAAGGAAAGTGGATGAGATTCAAGAGAATACAGTGTCAAGTCAAAGAAATAAGGAAAACAAATCATGATATGCATAAAAAAATCAGCAAAAATAAATCAAGTAAAAGAATCAAACAATAATATTGGAAGTAAAATTATCAATAAGTCAAACAAATTTATGGTTGTAATTATCACCAATAGTACATTTAGCAGAAGAAAGAAATACTGAATTTTAAGACATGTCTTTTGAAATATGTTAGACGATAAAAAACATAAATGCAAACAGAAATAATGAAGACAGCTTCTGATTCTTTTTAGAAAACCATAATATGTAAAAAAATAAATAAATAATTTTATGAATTCCAAGAGGCGAAGAACATATGAATGCTGTAGAAAACCTATACATGAAATAATATCTGAAAATATTCTCAATCTCGAGGAAGATATGGACATCAAAGTATAGGAGGTTTATAGGACCCCAAAGACACATATGACCAGAAAATATCCTCACCACCGTGTATTATAGTCAAATTATCAAATACAAAAGACAAAGACAAATTTCTCAAAACTGCAAGGGAAATGTTCAAAGTCTCATTTAAGGATCCCCCATTAGGACTAACAGCAAATTTCTGTAAAGAAACATCCAAAAAAAGGAAGGGAGAGAATGGAAGAACTTATTCTAACCTGCCAATCAAGAACAGTACACTCTGCAAAGTTATCCTTTTTAGGAATTAAGAAGAAATAAAGACTTTCCAAGACAAACAAAGTCTGCGGGAATTTGCCTCCATTAGACTGGCTGCACAGAGAACACTTCAGGAAGTCTTACTTGCAGAAGAAGTAAAAGACAGACAATCACCCTCAAAAACCTGTGAAGTTTTAAACACAATAGAAGAGCAGATAAACACCAAAGAGAAACAGAAAAGAATCAAAACTTATTAATATAGTAAACTATCAAACCACAGAGACGACTGACGAGTGAGATAGAAGCGAAAAAAAGAATATTCCAAACAAAAAATGACAAAATATATGAGTAAATCTTCACTACAAATAATATTTACAAATGTAAATGACTAAATTCTCTAATTAAAAGGTATGGATAGGCTGAATGGATATAAGAACAAGACCCAGCAACATGCTGTGTGCAATAAATTAACTTTGCCAGTAAAGGCACATACAGACTAAAAATGAAGCAATGAAAAATATCCCACACATATAGCAACCCAAAGTGAGAAATAATTATATTTCTATCAAACCAAGTAAGACTTAAAGACAAAAACTATATAAAAAGACAAAGGTATTCAATATAATGATGACCAGTAATGAATATGTGATCAGTTCAATAAGAAGATACCATGAATAAGTTAATATTTGTCTCATGCCAGAACTCTCAGTTTCATAAAACAAACATTATTAGATATAAACTGAAAGGCAGGCTCCAATGCAATAACAGTAGAGGATTTCAATGTCCCACTATTCCAACACCCAAAGGGCAGATCATGTAGACAACAAACAAACAAAAAAACTCAAAATATGAAAGTTAAAGTATACAATAGAACAAATCAACCTTATAGATATTTACAGAATATTCCAAACAATAGCTGCAGAAAGCACATTATTTTCATCAGCAGCTGAAATATTGACTAGGTCACAAAACAAGTCTCAAAAAATTTGAAAAAATAAAAATTGTTTCAGGTATCTTTTATGATAATAATGGAATAAAACTAGAATTTAGAAGTAAGATAACTTTAGAAATTATTAAAATATATGGAGAACAATAAATATGCTATTGAATGAACATTTAAGAAATTAAAGTTACAAAGTGAAGTTTTAGTTCTTTGAAATAAAACACAATTAAAGAAAAAAACATTCGAAAACTCATGGGATATAAAAACACACATTATGAAAAGAGACATTTATAGTAATAAGGGCTTACATAAAAAAATAGATTTCAAATAAACAACCTAGTGGTACATCTCAGAGGCCCATGAAATCAAGAATACATCAAAACCAAAAATTAGGAAAAGGAAAAAATAACAAAGTTCACAGTATAAATAAGTTAAAAAAAGACTAAAAGTAACTTTAAAGATCAATGAAATGAAAATTTGTTGCTTTGAAAAAATAAACAAATTTGTAAGTCTTTAGTTATATAAAAGAGGAGACCAAAATAAATAAAATTATAGAATAAAAGTGAATCATTACAACAAATACCACAATAATAAAAAAAAAGGTCATTAGAGGCTATCGAAAAGAATTATATGATAACAAGTTGAAAAACTAAGAAGAAATAGACACATTTCTGGACACATGTAACTTACCAACACTGAAGCAGGAGGACATAGAAAATATGAGCAGATCTAAAAAAAGCAACAAGATTGATTCATCAATAAAAAGTCTCTCCCCAAAAGAAAAGCTCATGATTAGAAGCCTTTGCTGCTGAAGTTCACCAAGGTTTTAAAGAACTAATGCCACTTTTTTTCCCTCAAACTATAACAAAGTATTGAAAGGGAGGGAATGCTTCCATGTTTTTGTATAAATCCAGAATTACCCTAATACCCAAACTAGACAAGGACAAAACAAAATACAAGAAAGAAACTGCAGATCGATGTCATTTATTTAAATAACGTAGATATTTAGATAAACATAGATGCAAAGATTCTTAACAAAAAACTAGCAAATCCAATTCAATAGCACATCAATAAAGATCTTTCACAATTATCAAATGGGTTTTACTTGAGGATTGCACAGATGAATTCATACACAAATGAATCAATATAATATATCACATCAGCAGAATGAAGGATAAAAGCCACGTGGTCATGTCAACCAATGCAGAAAAAGCACTTGATAAAACTTATTTTAACTTTAGGATTAAAAACCCTGAACAAATTAAGGATAGGAGGATCATACATCAACATAATATAGGTTGCATACCACAAACCCATAGTAGACAGTATACTGAATGGGAAAAGCTGAAAACCTTTCCTCTAAGATCTAGAATAAAACAAGGATATCTACTTTCATGGTTTTCAGCTGCAGAAAGTATGCAATGGAAAAAACAATAAAACATGCAAATAGGAAAAGAGGAAGATAAAGTATCCCTATTTGCAGATGATTTGAGTATATATATATATATATACTCAATATATATTGATATATATTGCATATATATATATATATATATATATATATATACTCACTATATTTTGCACATACACATATATGTATATATATACAAAATAATTATTAAAAATAATTTAGTAAATTTGTAGGATTTGATATCAATATATTAAAAAACATAGGATTAAATTTAACCAAAAAAAGAGTCCTATTATTAATACACAATATTGATTAAATTAAAAACACAAGAAAACAGAAAAACTTTCATAGATTGGAAGTATTTAATATTGTTAAAGTGTCCCTGTACTTAAAGTGATTTAGACTCAATGAATTTCCTATCAAAATACCAATGATATTTTTCACAGAACTAGAAAAACAATACTAATATTCACATAAAAGCACAAAAGACCTGGAACAGCCAGCACAGTGACACACACCTATCATTCCTGTGGCTCCAGAGGCTGAGATAGAAGGATTGCAAGTTCAAAGTCAGCCTTAATAACTTAGCAAGCCTTTAAGTAGCTTAGTGAGACCCTATTTCAAAATAAAAAGGATGTGGCTCACTGGTTGAGTGCCCCTGGGTTCAATCTCCATTACCAAACCAAACCAAACCAAATACAAAACTGGAATAGCCAAAGCAACCTTGAATAAAACAAATGAAACCCAACAATAACAAACCAACCTGGCATAAAAGCATAGACAAATGAAAAAATGAAACAGAATAGATATTTCAGAAAGAAACTGATTCTCATCAAAGGCACAGAAAACATACATTCCAGAAAAGCCAACCTCTTCAATAAATGGTCCTGGAAAAACTTGCTATACAGAAACAGAAGATTGAACCTTAGTCTCTATCTCTCACTCTGTACACAAATCAGCTCAGAATGGATAAAACCCCCAAAGACCTGAAGCGGTGACTCTTCTAAAAGAAAACAAAGTAGAAACACTTTAAGACATTATTATAGGCAATGATTTTTTTTTAATAGAACTCCCCAAACACAGGAAACAAAAGCAAAAATAGACAAATGGAACTACATCAAACTAGACAACTTTACAAAGCAAATCATAGTGAAGAGACAGGACATGCCAGTTATATATCTGCCAAAAGAGTAATATCCTTAACATAGAAGAAACTCAAAATCCTTTAACAAAACAGGTATTCCAACCAAAAACTGGGTGAATGATCAGAATAGACATATCTCAAAAGAAGAAATACAAATGACCAAAAATAAATGAAAAAATCCTCAACATCATTAGCCACAAGGAAATTGCAAATCAAAGCCATAATGAGATATCACTCAACTCCAGTGAGAATGGCTATAATCAAAAGGACCAAAAATAACAAATGGGGAGGAGTTGGGAAATAAGAACTTGATATACTTGGTAGAAATATAAATTAGCACAGGTATTATAGAGAACAATATGGAGATTCCTCAAAAAAATTTTTGATTTGCCATGTGATTCAGCTATCCTACTTGTGGATACATATCTCCAGAGGAAATGGAATTAGCACAACAAAAAGATATCCTGCACGCCCATGTTTGCTGCCACACTACTCACAATAGCTAAGACATGGAGTCAATCTAGGTGACCATTGATAGATGAATGGAAAATTTATAAATGGCATATTCATACAATGGAATATTATTTTTTCCATAAAGAAGATAAAATCTTAATCTTATCATTAGTAGTTAAATGAATGGAACTAAAGGACATTTTGTGAAGTGAAATAAGTCAGACACAAACAATGATTGTCTGTTATCTCTCATACATCAAGTTAAAATTTTTGGTCTGAATGTATAATGGTGGTTACTAGAGGCTGGGAAGAATAGGGGTATGAGAATAAAGAGAAGTCGAATAACATGTAACAAAACACAGATAGAAGGAATAAATCTTGCTGTTCTCTAGCACTGTGGAATGACTATAGTTCATCATAATCTCTTATATATTTTATGAAGATCTTGGAGAGTGGAGCTTGCGGTTCCAAACCTAAAGAAATGACAAGAGAGAGAATTGCTAATTACTCTGATTTGATCAGTACACAATGTATATGTATGTTAAAATATCACACTATACCCCATTAATTTGTATAATTATTAAAGTCAATGCAAACAACAAAAAGAAGTATGATGACTGGTATACTTTGAATTTATTCACATTGACCTCAGTTGGACTATCAAGAGAGCCGATTCTACTACATTGCTGTTACCTGAGACATATGTCATGACCTCTCCACTTTCAAAACTGGCTGTGCCTCCCCTACTTCTCATTCTTAGCTAGGGTTCTCAGTTACCATTTCTCAAAGGAATTGGTCTACCACCTTTATTTCCTTCCATTTCTTTTTTTGATGCTTTTATTAGTGCATAATTATTATACAAAATCCTTGGTTTTATTTTGACATATTCATATTTGTCCACATGGAATTTAATTTGCTCTCTTTCAATCCCCTGTGCCTCCTCTTTCACTCCCCTCTTCCTTTCCCCCTTTCCCCTTTCTATACTCTACTTGTCTTCCTTCTATTTATCATTTATAATATTCTAATTGGTGCTTTATAGATACACATAAAGGTGGAATTCACTGTAGTGTATTTATACACATACATACTGTAATTTTTGTCAAATTAATTACACATTTCCTCCCCTTCCCTATCCTTTCTCTTTCCCCTTCAATCTCCTTCTACTCCACTGATCTCCCCTCTATTCCTATGAATTCCAACCCCTCCTTTTTTTTTCTTATTTGGCTCTAGCTTCCCACATATGGGGAAAAAAACTGACCCTCAATTTTCTGAGTCTGACTGATTTCACTTAGCAGGATGTCCTTCAGTTCCATCCATTTACAAGCAATGCCATAATTTTATTCATTTTTATGGCTGAGTAAAATTCCACTCTGTATATATACCACATTTTCTTTACCCATTCATTTGTTGATAGGCAACTGGACTGGTTTCATAACTTGACTTTTGTGCTTCTATAAACAATGATGTGCCTGTATCACTATAGTATGCTAATTCTAATATTTTTGGATAAATACCAAGGAGAAGGAGGATAGTGGGGTCATGTAGAGATTCTATTCCTATTCTTCTGAGGAATCCTTACTCCTTTCAAAGTGGTCCCACTAATTTGCAGTCCCGCCAACAATGTATGGGTGTACCTTTACTCCCACATCTGTGCTGTAATTTATTATTTGTTTTCTTGAATGATTGACATTCTAATTGGGAAGAGATGGACTCTTGATGTAGTTTTCATTTGCATTTCCATGATTGCTAGTGATATTGAACATTTTCATACATTTATTGAACTTTTACATTTGTTCTTTTGAGAAATATCTATTTAGTTTCTCTTGCTCATTTCTTTATTGGGTTGTTTGGTATTAAGATTTTTTTAAGTGTTTTGTATGTTCTTTATATTAATCCCCTTTCAGACAAGTAGCTGGGAAGATTTTCTCTAACTCTCTAGCTGACTCAACATGCACTTAATCATTTCCTTTGCTATAGAGAAACTGTCTAATTTGATACCATCATTATTTATTAGTTTTTGGGTTTTATTTCTTGAGCTTTAGGGATCTTGTTAAGGAAGTCAGTGCCTGCACCAATATGTTGGAGTGTTGACCCTAAGTTTTTTATTTGCACTTGTGAAATTTATGTTTCATTCCTAAGTTTTTGATCCATTTTGATTAGATTTCTGTGCAAGGTGAGAAATGGAAATCTAGTTTCATTTTTCTGTGTATGAACATCCAGCTTTCCCAGAACCACTTGTTAAAAGACTATCATTTAACTAACACATGTTTTTGGCATTTTTTTTCAAGTTTATTCTATTTCATTGGTCTTTATGTCTATTTTGAGGCCAATACTATGCTGATTTTGTTGTTGTTGTTGTTGTTTGTTTGTTTGTTTGTTTTTAACCATAGGCTCTGTATTATAATTTGAGATCAGGTATTATGATCCCTCCAGCATCACTCTTTTTGCATAGGCTTGTTTTGGATTCTGGGACTTACATTATTTGAAGTGAATTTTAAGAGATTTTCTTTCTAGTTCAGTGAAGAATATCATTTGTATTTGTATTGAATCTGTATAATGCTTTTTGTAGTATGACCATTTTTATAATATTATTTCTACTTATCTAGAACTTGTGTGGAGTGAGGCTTGCTATTATATGGCAAAGTTCTGAGTGTTAATCAGCAGCAGGATCCCTACCCTGTGGACTTGTAGTGTCCCCCAAATCTCCCAACACTCTTAGAGACATATGCAGCAAGTAATATCAATAATGTAAGCGACCAACCTACAAACTTAAAATAGATGCTTTGTGTCCACCCTGACCTCTATAACATTAATTACTACCTATTTAGGGATGATTGGATCAGCATTTAACATAAGCTCCAACAATAAAGAACCGTGAAGTAGCTCAGACTTTACACAGCAGGTTTCAATCAACTATGTTGTCCACTGTATTAATAATCACAACAATATGAATGACATAGAAATTATATAAGCTATATAATTCAGATAGTGAAATTACAGTTCCTAAGTGAAGAGAAAATAGGGTAGGTAACAAAAAAAGAGTTTGAAATATTTAAAAAATGAATGGAGGAGAAGGAGCAAAGATATAATAAATGACAGCTCTAAAGAAGGAAAAAATAATTAAAAAATAACAAAATTAAGAGAGGAAGAGGGATTAGGAGAATTTGGCTATTAGTGGGAGAAGAGAGTGAAGAAGGGATAGTAAAGGAATAATAACACAGGTACAAACAACAAAAGAAAATATCAAAACAGATCAAACTCACATAAAATTTTACCCCACCAAAATCAAAACAAAGGTAAATAATACACAATGAAAAAGAAAGCAACTAAAATTTAAAAACATCTTACATGAAAAAAAATACATATATTCTTAAAACTTCCACTGCAGCAAAGACACACATGTAGAGAATCATGCAGAATAAAACAGGTAAATAAATTTAAAAAATAAAATACAAATTAAAATTTTTAAAAAGGAAATGGTGGAAATAGCAAAAAAAAAAAAATTGATTGTCCTCCAAGGTAAAAGAGATGTTCTGTGTCTTAATGCTGTTGATTTACTTTTAGTTTTGGACTCAAGATATGCAAAACTTGGCCTGCTACATTTCTTGCATGAACTGTTCTTGTAAACTGTAATACTTTCAGCCTGACCAAGTCTGGAGGATAAGCATGACTGTACTTTTTCTCAAGGATCTAATATTACAACTTAGTGGATATGCCAATTGTGACATATGTATTTTGAATCAAGCTTAGGTAGATTAATTATGAAAAAATTAGTCTTTTACTGTTGCAGTTGTTTTTATTTTACCAAAGTCACATAGTGTTGAGCAAATAACCATCTTCCTACTTACAGGGAATTTCTAGTTTGCTATTTTGCCCCTGTAGAAACACTAACCAAGCTCTAGGTAATTCAGCATCCATATGACTCAAAGTTTCCTGGCTACCAGTCCACAAAACCGAGAGTTCTGGGTGGAACTTCATTATCACATGGACTTAGGGCTAAACAGTATAAGATGTTCTGTGACTATGAACAAAATTCCAATAATGTTTATAAACTAAATGATTATAATCAAATAATCAGATGTTGTATAGACTTAATAACACAGATAGCTACTCATGGATATGACCTGCTTGTTGCTTCCACTGCTTGGTATCTCCATTGCTTGGTACCCATTTATAACACAACACACACACCCACACACACACACACATCTCTATCTATCTATCTATCTATCTATATGTATATCTATATCTTTAGCTATACGTATATCTATATTTATATCTATATCTTTATCTACATCTCTATATACAATTTTTCCAGAAAATTAGACCAGGGCTTATTTGCTAGTATATAGCATCATTGATTTTACACCAAAAATTCTGTTCTATTTTTATAAAATTCTCTCACCTTCTCTGTAATTTTTATTTTTAAATTTTTGTTAATTTTAGTTGAGCTTCTGCATACGAGAGAACACATTTGATCTTTGACTTTCTGAGCCTGGCTTATTTCACTTAGCATGGTGTTCTCTAGTTCATCCATTTACCAGCCAACGCCATAATTTTATTCTTCATTATGACTAAGTAAAACTCCATTTTCAGTGTTTATTATATTTCTCAACTTTTGACAATTTTTTTCATTAGTACATTATAGTTTTATATATATTACGGTTCATTTTGATATAATCACTAGCATGGAATATAATTTTTTTCCAAATCAGTCCCCAGTACTTTCCTTTCCCTCTCAATCTCCCTCTCCCTGTTTCCTTTCCTCTGCTCTATTTCTATTTGTGTAGAGTTTTGTAAAATTGGTGCTTTATAAATGTAAAATGTATAATGTAAAATTTACTGTGGTATATTTACATATGTATGTAGAAGAGTTTAGTCAGTTTTATCCTAGTTGTAATTTATTTCCTATTTTTAAAGATGAGTTTATATTAAATAGTTCTTTAAAATCTAAAAAAAAGTTTCTGGAAATTTTAAATAAGATTGTAACTAAACTAGAAGTGAAATAAAAGTTGGTCAGAAACATTAACAATGTGATATTGTGCATTTTAAATTAGGTTAATAGGTCTCATGTTATCACAGTTACACACAAAACACACATACATACAAAAAGAAATATTTGGAGATGATGTGTTTAGCACTTTTATTACAGTATGCATGTTTCTGAACGCAACAAAATATGTATGTTAATTGTATAACTATTTGTATAAAAATCATATCTCAAGCAAAAATACTTGTGATAATATCAGAGTATGTTTGGATGGATTTTCTTTTATATGAGGAATAGTAGCATTATAGGCAAGATTAAATGGGTATAGCTATTATGTGGACATATAAATGGGTATACATATGGCCTTTTAATAGTCAAACAACCAGAAAGGTATCTACACAAATTTGATATTTATTTCAATGGCATTCTACATTGATTTTTTTTCTACCAGCTTCTAGAAATCTGGCAACTATACTATAAGACTTGCATATGACTTGATTTTCATAAGATAGCTCCTATGAGAACTTAGAAATAAAAGGAGAAATGTGAAGGGTAAGTAGTGGAGGGAGTCACTGGCACTCCTTTCAACACAGTGACAGAGACATTTAGAACTCCTGAGACAGCAGTATTGGGGTTCTTAGCATTTGACTCCTAATGTCATAGGGTGGTACACTGAAGGGAATTGGTGATATTCCAATGCGATATATACTATAGTTTATTCTTTGCAGTGCCACCTAGCAATCAAAATCTTCCAGGTCTTGATAGTACTACTGACCAGCACCCTTTACAGCCAATGCTGTCCAGGAATTGTCATCTGTCTGCTAAAGAGAGACTTCCAGCATTTATATAGTAATTTGCGTCTCCAAACTTATGGCCCTTTTCAAGGATGATATCCATTCAATAAGTGAATAGTGAAGGGTTGTCAAGTACCGTTCTGTCCTATTTCCTCCAACTCCAGAAAAATGGATTGGCCATCTTGATTGCACAGCTCCTGACATACATGGCAGAGGTTATGGAAGGGAAGCATTATGACCATCATCTCTCTGCTCAAATCATGCTTCTTTAACTTCTCATAGGTGTTAATCCCAAGAGCAACACCAATTGATTTACTGTGCACTGAGTTCTACCTTAGGATTGGTTTCTGGAGTAACCTGGCTTGCCACTGTAAGGTATTTTCTTGTACTACTTCTGATTCTGTGATCTTACAGCCCAGTTATTTGGCCCTCTTGGATATTTATAAGTCACAAAACTATATATGTTCTTATCATGTTCTTTTACTTAAACTTGGAAGTATAGATTCTATTATATGAGAGAATGAATGCTAACAAAATACTCACAAAATATATTTGTTTCCTTTATTAACTGTATACTATAAGGGAGATATTTTTCTTCTTTGGTAATATTTAAATTTATATTTAAAACAATATGATGTCTAGAGTTGTTCATTCCACTGGCCACACACAAATAAAGATATATATCAGTAGATATATATGTGTTTTTAATGAGGGAAAAAATGGAAATTGCATAGTAAACTTTCAGATTGTTGTGGAAAAATACATTTCTAATAGTCTTCTTGTTATTGTTTTTTGATATTATGTTTTTTTAAATATTACATTTTTATTGTCATGTATGAGTTTTTCAAAGATGTTTAAGGTATCTTACTGTGACAAAACATTGTTGGCTCCAAAAACAGGCTGTTTAAATTGGTTCTGGTCAAATCACTAGCTAGAAGACATCCCTAAGAGTTCTTGTTGTTAATGATGTTTTGTTCTAGAGTTGTAAGCTATAAAGGGAAGCATCTTTCAATATAGATTTTTAGTTCAGGTCATTTGTCCTTGCTTGTTTTCTAGTTGTATAAATTGGTAATAGGCTGCTAAAAAGAGAAGGCATTTAAAAGAGAAATAAATGTTTCTATCCAACAATGTCTGCCCTTTTAAGGCCACATATCTGACAGTGATTTGTTGCATTTTAATTACTTATAGGTCAGCCTTTCTGCTAGAAGGTGGTTTGAAATACAAATGTTAGTGTCTGACAGAAAGACAACAAATAACTAATGAATATTATAGACAATTTGCCTTAGGCAGTTGGGGACAGGGTCTAATGTTTGAAGTGATTGCTTTGATGTGAGTGTTGGTGAAAAAATCTTGTATCGATTTTGATGAGAAGAAGGATTACAATGGCAGATAAAAACATTAAATGGTTGAACTACATTTTCGTTGAAATTTTGAGATACTACCTCAAATGGTGAGGTGAGGATCAGCCTTGATATATTGTGACAAAATGGTGCTGGAGATACACTGTAGGTACTGGATAGAGTGCAAATTCGTTATAACTGAAAGATAAATACTTAGTATCTGTGTGTGCACGACTCTATGCTTCTTAAGAAAAAAAAATTGAAGTAAAATATATGCTTGATTTTCTAAGAGTCGTTTGAATTTTGAATAGTTTATTTCTTAGAATCTCAGATTTCTTCCTTAAAGTTACATTTTAATTGATAGATTTCTCTGATTGATAACAGTATAACCCTTCCATTAACAATTCTAGAGGATGGTGGGTCTTTTGTTGTAAATTGCTTTATTATATTAATCTTCCTAATGAAGCAGATCCAAGGAATTATGGGGAAGACATTTGATTCCTTATTATCATTTCCACTCTACAAAGTGAAGCCTGAAGCATTTTCTAAGATTTCATTGATACTCAATGTTATAGAGATATATGCTTTACCCAGATATTTCTTTAATAACAGTTTTAGAGAGTAAGTATTATAGTCATGGAATTCAACTAAGTTATATATTTTTAAAATTTAGTTTTTCTTCTGTTGTTAGTCATAGATTATGTGAAAATTAGTTTAAAAAAACCCCTCTTTCCATACAGTGAAGTTTTTGAGTGGTACATATATGATTGTAAAGGTAGGAAATTTTACAGCAAATTTACTAAATTCTTTAAAGCATATTTGAATTTAGACTGCCCAATTATTAACCTGAAATTCCTGTACCTCTTGAAGAAAAAAAGTTTTTAAAATGAAACAGTTTTGCAATATTTTCCATTATTACATATAAAAGAACGGAAAGACTTATGTCTAGGAGGAGTGGGGAGGTGGTAGGGGATTGTTGTTTTACTACTCTATCCATTGAGGTGGAGCATTATTCATGCTGTCTTCTCTCCAACTCCAGCCTGTCCATTGTTGTATGACTGGATTGAATTGAACTATCCCCTTTTTGCCAATTCAAAACCACAGTTTCATGATCAAGTTGCTTGAAATTACTGAACCACTGAGCCAGCATAGTGATTTACACTGTTGAGATACATATGAAGAAAGAGCAAGGATAGTTTATATTTCTATTATTTCATATGATATGGATATGTATTCCCACAGGTTGAAATGACACACACACACACACACACACACACACACACACACGAGGTTTTGAAGACCTCAAACATCATGTGTATGCTTCAATGATGCGCTTTATATGCCAAAAAATTAGAGTTAAAAGATGGTTGCTGGCTTTACTCAAGGCAGGAGGATTTCCCTTGTCTAGGGATGGTATAGGAAGGTCTCCTTAGAGTCTCATGAACAACCAGTACATATCTCCTTTGAGAATCATCATTTAGGTCCCTTACCGCAGGGAAAATAAGAAAAGTCATCTTTGACAACTTTTGAATATACTAATAGTAATTACCTACGGAGCAGAATATTGTCTCCCAACTGCTCATACAGAAGTCAGATGAGAATATAATATAAATGAAGTATGACAAAATAAATAGAGGATGCCCACTTAGCTATGGATGGATATAGCAATATGGTAGCACTTTTTGGGAAAAATAAGACTATATAAGGTTTATACATTCAGGTTCTTCATTCAAACTTTGTATACATCAAAATACTTACATAAGGTAAAATTAAGCAAACAGAAACCGCATTCATAACAAAGGAGGAATTACAGGGACTAACATGTTCATTAGGGTCAAATGTGGCTAATATTGAAAGAACAACTTGTAGAGAACACGTGTGAAACCAGAGAGACTAGCTGGAAGGCTGTTGCAGCAGTTTGAGAGCTGATGGTAGCTTATATGTCATGGGTAGCATTGGAAGAACTCGGTGTGTGTAATTTCTGAATAGATTTTTATGAAAAGTGAATGCGGTTTACTGATCGATTGCCTGCAGATTTCAGAAAACAAAGATTCTTGTTGTAAGCCTTTAGACTGAAAGTGGTGTTTGCTGATATGGAAAAGGCTATGGGAAGAATGACTTTGGCCATTTAGTCTGTCGAATATTTGGAAATTTAATAAAAGTCTCAGTGGAGATTCAAGTAGAAGTATACATATTTGAATTTAAATTACAGAGAACATTAGGGTCAGAAATATATATTTGGGAGAGGCTAATGTGTAAGTGATATTTGTTGTTCTGTGGTTGAGTGATAGTGTTGTAAGAGTGAATATAGGAAAAAAGGGGGAAAAAGGAAGGAAATAAAAAGAAGCTGAGGCCTTATCCAGGGGACTGTATTGCTTACAATGTTATGCAAACTGAAGAAGAATCAGAAAATTAGGCAGTGAGCTAGGAAGCACAAAAGAGAGACAGTTATCACTCAAAATCTAAGAGGAAAAGATCACTGAAAAAAATGCATGAGCAATTATTTTCACCAAAGTAGTTTATTTATTTATTTATTTATTTATTATTTATTTTTTATTAGCTACACATGACATTACAATGATCTTGGCAATTCATACATTTGAATCATTGGGGTATAATTTCTCATTTTTCTGATTGTACAGATTGTAGAATCACACTGGTTATAGAGTCACCTATATACATACAGCAATCATAATGTCTATTCTATTCTGCTGCCTTTCCTAACCCCCTACTCCTCCCCTCCCCTCCCATCATTTCTCTCTATCCAATCTAATGTGACCAACTTTTTTTTTTCTTTTTTTTTTCAAAACAGTTTATTTTGAGTGGTGGAAACAAAACCTAACTGGAGTATGTTCATCAGACATAAAGAGAAACTGGATAAAAAATTAGAGATATATTATGACATAACTTTGTTATGACATCATAACAGATTCTGCCAGGGTGTATATGGGAAGTATTTGTTTGAGATAGTAAATAATACAGTGTGCTTCAACATTGTTGAAAGTTAGAGAGAATAATTAAAGATAAAGAAGATAGGTCAATTTATAAATTGACCTATTTTGAAAAACAGCACTATCCAATATCCTCATGGAAGAATAAGCACCATAAATGATGATGATTCATTATTCACAGTAACAGGCAAGAAAAGAGGACATGTAGGTAGAGATGTAGGTGGAATTATTGCTGTAGTTTTATAAAATAATTTAGTGGTATTTTAATTTAAGTGCACTTTGGTTGGTATTTTGCAATTGAAATCATTTTCAACAACATAGTTCTTAAGATCTAGATCTCGCTTATGGATCTCTCTGCATTCACAAAATTGTATTCAAAGGCTGGCATTTAGTCGGTCTCAATACGTGGTGAATAAGCATATGTGCTAAATGACATTAAAACATATGGAAATTTTATGCATCTAAATGACACTTCATCTGAAAAAGAAAAAGAGACAATTCTATTATGAGCAGGTAAAATTCCATAAACCAACTGAAATAATCTAAATATAACTGACTACCTTAAAGGGTAACCAATAGGAATAATGGTCTTCATTTGAGAATATGGTAATGATGATGATGAGGACTATTTTTAAAAAGTGAAAAAAGGTTAAAGTTGGTGAAAGAGGCCACGGAGATGAAGATGAAGTTGATGAAGTCAATAATGCTGTTGACTAAAGTTTTCTGTATTGGCTAAAGCACACCATTTGATGTACATTCAATTTTTAATCTCTACCTCACATATTATGCTATAACAATATCTTCACTCTACAAATTAGAATATTAACTGAGGTATAAATAGGATAATTGATTTTCCTGAAGGTCTCAAAACTCTAAGTTGCTAAATCAGTAAACACATTGAGGGTTCCCTTTTACCAAAATCACTTTTCTAAATCAATTCTTGGGTTTAAATATCTCAGTTGGATTTTATTTTTTATATGGTTGGACAGAACCAGCCTCTAATGAAAGTCTTTTTTGATAAATTTAAGGTGACCTTTCTTCAATTCTAAATTTTTATCTAACTGCAATGTTAAGTAGTCTTGGGATTCCTTCAAGAAATGGAACCATTTTAACTCAACCAGTTTGTAATTGAATTTATTTATCTTCTCACTAAGGCGGGGGAGAGAACTGTACTCTTAATGGGATCATGCAGATTTGGTCCTAAGGGATAGGATCACCAGTTGTTTTCATTCTGACTGTGGGAATCTAATTCTTTCCACTCTAGAAAGTTGGTTTTACAGATTCTGGGAAGGAAAAGTGAGCAACTAAAAAAGATTGTGCAGAACTTATTTATTGCACATAGACAAATATTAATTCTGTCTCTCTTTCGTGTATATGTGCAGGCATGTGTGTCTGCATGACCAAGTGAAAAATGGCATGTTTGATGAAAGAACTCGTATAATCACTGTATTATTGTTTGTCCATACTGGACTTTTAATGACATCTCACCTATTAGGACATAGACTGTTTATTTTTGTAACTTTTTAATTTGAATTCATGCTTTGATATAAATCCTGTTATATAAATTTTCAGATTGTAAACAAGTAGAACTCTATAAAATTCGTCAGTCAAGATGCCTGCCTGAAATATGGCATTTCATGTTGCAAAAACTGTTATCTGATTCCTACCAGCTTACCATAGCTCCTCTATGTGAAGCAGACTGTCAGTAATTGTCATTGCCATTGGCAGACTTTGGTGACTATCCAGTTAAAGTAAGTGGACATGACATCCGAAATCCCCCCTTCCAATTAGAGAGCCTTCTGGAAAGAAGGGTTTGTAACAAATGATTGAGTGTTACAGAGTATAAAAATGCTCAATAACTCTTCTGTAGGGAAAGAAATTCTTATTCTGTATTCTCAATAGCATGTTGTTTGAGTAACTAGGCAAACAAAGTATATGTTTATGTTGGGATAAAATCAACTTCCCTCTTAAGGTCAATGCTCAAAAAGACATTTAAGGTATACCATGTTTGAGTGAAAACCACCATCCTGAAAAGGACAATTAATAAGTATCTTTGTTAACTACAGTACAATTCTTGTTTTAATAAAATTCTCATTTTATTTCAGTTACATAGCTTTGTATCTCTTTGTGTATGAACAATTATGAAGATATGACATTGGGATCAATCCAAATAAAGTAAAAAGTAAATAGTGGTAGAGAAGGGAATTTAATAAAATTGGAAACTAGAAGAGTTGAAGTTATTAGTGATTATATGGTCCATGGGAGTAAAGGAATGAAATACAATGGAGTTCAAGATTATTGGAGATGAGGAATTTAAGGAGTTGAGATCCTAAGGTTTTAGAAAGATCTCAAGTAAATCTCAAAATGGTAGATAATTAAGATTCCAGCCAGCTGTAGGCTGTAGCATCTACAATTTAGAAAATTAAAATAAACTTGGAGATCACTCAGCCAAAGAGTAATTTTAATAATATACATTTATCAAATATATGGAACATTGATATTCATTTACATTCTCTCCTGTCACAGAGGATATTTTCAATATGGGGTTTAAAGAGGCTTCATTACAGCTGGGCATGGTGGCTCATGCCTATAATCCCAGTGGCTCAGGTGGCTGAGGCAGGAGGATTGTGAGTTCAAAGCCAGCCTCAGCAAAAGCGGGGTGCTAAGCAACTCAGTGAGAATCTGTCTCTATATAAAATACAAAATAGGGCTGGAGATGTGGCTCAGTGTTGAGTGTGCCTGAGTTCAATCTCCAGTATCCCCCCAGAAAAGGCTTCATTGCCCCTTTAAGAAACTTTCTGTGATGTCAACCCTAGTCTAGTATAAAGTTCTTTTATCTCCCTTCTAGATATTCAAATGTACACACTGTGCCCCATGTTTCTGGTGCCTTCGGGTTGTATAGGGTGAACCATGACTGATGACATAGCTTCCCCTATCTCCAGTAAGTAGTTGTTTTCAGAGGATGTTTCTACTGTCCTTTCTATAGGATTTCCTGTACTTGTAAAATTTTCCTCAAATGAAGCTTTGTCTCTTATTCTCTCTTTGTTCCCACCAAGCAGTCACCCCATGTAGAGCCGCTGTGATGAGGTGTCTGATATGCACTGATCCCTGCACCACAGGGCACTGTGCACAATGTTTCTGCTGGAGTGAGTGATGCCTCTGGTATATTATTTACCTCTGTTGTTCCAAAAGCCACTTCAAGAGGGCTCAATTGCATATCCAAGAATTAACACAGTTTTTTTTTTAGTCATCCTTTTTTTCCCGCAGGAAAAATAGTTCTATTTAATACATTTAAGTCCTTTCTTTACGTTTTCCTTCTCTTCTTGACCAAATATTAGTTTTTCTAACATACTAATCTACATTGTGACTGGAAAAGTCTTCCACAGTTTGAGCTATAACATCAGGAAATTCTGGGTCTACCCGAAAATATATCTGCTTCAACCAAATGATGCTCAACTTATCTTATTCATTTGAAGAGCCTAACAAAGAGTTATTTCCCAGACTTAAGTTCAATCTATGATTGCCTAGCCTCACTCCTTTTGGTCACATCTTATGTTGGTACATGTTTCCATGTACTTCTCAGGGTTGGCCCTCAAGACACAAAAATTGCCCTCTCTCTATCTCTCCAACTATGACATAGCCTGCACTGCCCTCAGCACCAAATTTTGTTTAGGACAACACATTATTTAAGTCACATGTTTAACAGTCTACCTTTCTAAAAAATGGAAATTGTGTAAAATAGCAACTCAATTTAGCTATGCAATAAGTGAGCACCATTGTACATTATTTAGTTAACAAAATTTCATTCTTTATTTTCAACTTTTTCTGACAGAATATATGATTCTTATGATTTTGTGGTATCAGGAAAATAACCACTCTTCTCAAATTCAGAAATAAAATGACATAAAAGCAAAATACACATGTTTATATAGAGACAAACTATATTTCTAATATAAATTTGGTTGGATAAACAATTTTGCATATAAAACACAAATCTAGCTTGCTAATTTTCTACCCTTAATCTTGACCTTAATCTGCTTGATGTTGAGGTTTGCAGAACAGACTCTATTGATGGGTTTCTGACTCTCATGTATCTATTATAAAAAGAAGGAGCACAAATCAAAGTTTCCAAAACTTGCATCTTTCCTACTATATATTGACATTGTCTAATAAAGAAATACAAATTATTATTGTTACTTGATTTCCAGATGTATCACTCCACCTCCATGAGGAAGTTTAAAGAATGTAGCACATTGCAAGGTGTACCAAAAGACAATCCCCTTCCACCCAGACCAAAGTGAGAGAATGGATTCCTCCTATTATACTAAGGAACATTATTTAGGAATTCCTATGAAAATATATTGAGTTAAATTCTGTTATTATTTCTCTAAAAATAAATGTTTTACTAAAAATAATTTTAAGAATGTGATATTTAGATGAATTTTCATAAAATGAGTTTACTTTTATAACATAGCCAAATGGCATTTTTATAATTAATAATAGCAAGAGGAATACTTCAAAGTCCGCTAATCACCATTTTGTACTCAAGTATTTGTAGTTGTCCAACTTATGCTTTTTATGGCTGATTTGTCTACACCAGAACAAACATAGGAACATAACACATGGAGTTTTGTGTATATCAGGTGTTTCTTTATTTAAAACAGTTATATTTTGTTGAGGACACTGTTCTAGTCCTGGGTATTTCTGATTGTGTCTTGGAGTACTAAGGGTCTATTCCTTACTCCCCTTTATTTTCTACAAGTTGGTAGATAGTGAAGGCTTGAAAAATTCAAGTCAGAATCCATCACCAGTTATATTGTTTATCATTCTTCATTTCAGGAGACGTATAATATCTAGTAGCTGTACCCGCACTGTGCTGAGATTGATCATTGATTAGTGTGCTGTCAGCTTGTTCACTCCATTGTAAAGTTATGTGTTTTCCTTAAACTCATTCTTGAAAGATAGTTTTCATTTGGTATAGAATTTTCATTAGACAGGTATTTTCTCTCCTTTTCTGGAAGACATTATTCAATCTCTGCTCCTGTTGTTCTGTCAATTTGATGTCCCTGTTTTGTGGGTAATTTGTCTCTCCTTTCTGGATGTTTTTAAGATCTGTTTCTGGTATTCTGTAATTTGACTAGGATATCCAGGGATAAGAATTTCTTTTTATTTTTCATACTTGAAATTTATTGTACTAAGGATTATATTTTCATACATTCTGGAAACCCTCAACTGTTATCTTTTGTGGTTTTCTCTTCCAATCACTAATTTCTCCTTCTGCAATCCTACAACAATAAGCTAATCTTTTTTATTTATAATGAATGTGTGTCATTAATCAAACATTTTGTCCCCTTTGACTATGTGGAAAATTTTATCTATATTCTCAAGTTCCAGGAATCTTTTTAGGTAGGATTATCCAGCTATGTAAGAAGTTTTCAGAATTTCTAAACTTAGGAATCACAGTTTTTCTTTTATCTAATTTGGTTTCTCTTTAACGGTTCCTGATGTGTTTTCAAATAAACATTTTTAGAGAAATATAATACATAGGAAAAATGCATAGACTAGAGCATGGTTCAACAAATTCTGGAGACATGAACATGCTCACATGACAGTGACTTTGGCCAAAACACAGGACATCATCAGCACCCAGCAACCCCCTTCATGACCACTCCTAACTACCTCTTCATTGACCCCAGTAGAAAACTTGGTACTGATATAAAAAGCTATCTATTTTCCCTGTTGTTGGGACTCATGAATGATTATATGTTATGACTTTTTGTGCCTGTATTATTTCACTTATCATCATTTTTGTGAGATTTACCAGTATTATTTGTTATATATAGCCATACTATGTAGTATATGGTTTTCCATCTTATAAAAATTGCATGTTTACTGTAAATAGACAATTGCCTTCTTTATGGTTTGAGACTAAGATAAACAATACTGATATGAAGATTCTTGTATCCATCTTTTGCCCATATAGATACTCAGCTCCTTTGATATTCAGGTTTGCAGAGCAGACACTCTTGATGGATTTTTGACTGTCATGGATCTATTATAAATAAATAAATACACACACAAGAACACACATATTCACATACACAAACACGCTTAGGAGTCACATGACTGTCACATATTAATGGCCATTAAATATTCAATCTGTTGTGAATTGCCAAATGGTTTTCTAGAATGGCTGGATGTGGCTGCATCAGTTTTTATTTCTATCATCAGTCTATTATAGTTTCAGGGCTACCATTCTCACCAAAGGTTTTTTTTTTATTTTTTTTTATTTTAGACATTTGGTGAAAGTCACTGATATAAACATTGTAGCTTTAATATTTTGATAACTAATTATGTGTACATTTTCATGTTTGTTGTTTCAAATATCTTTCTTTTTTAAAATGTTCATTTAAAAATATTGACCCCATTAAAAATTGGGTTCTCTATAGTCTTTTATCAATCACTTTTTATTTTTTTTGTGAACAAATTTGTTTTATTCATGTTAAAAATCTTATTTTCATTACTCTTTACATTGTAAGGCATGAAAAAGTGTATACAGATGTACTGTGTATTAAGTTAACTATTATACCATTCACTAGTAATTGATTATTTTTTAGTTATCATTATTTAAGTGCAATGCTAGCCAGAAAATTTTTTCTATGTATTTTATTTGGCTTCAGAGAACTCTTACATCTTAGTATTTTCATTTACTAAGTAACAAACCATAAACCTCCCCATAAACTCCAAATTCATGTTTAGCATGTATTAACAGCTCCACTTGGGTCTCTAATAGGTATTTTAAACTTGAAAACCCTCAATCTTAGCCACTAATATTTCCCCAAACCATCTCCTGCCCAAATTCTGTACTTCTAATTTAACAGTAACTCCATTCTTCTAACTGCTCAGCTCATGACTTTTGAATCTATATTTTATCCATGAATTAATATATAATCCATCAAAAATTATTTTCAGCTGCATTCTGAGTATCTTTCTCAAAGTAGAAAAACTTCACTATTTTATTGCCATGACTTTTACCAAGGTACTAAATATTTTCAGTAATAGTTTCAAAATAGATTTCCTTGTTTCTTCTCCTTCCTCCTAGTCTAATCAGAGATGATGGGATAAAATACAAAATGTAAATGTTAATAAATTACAAAATATAAATCTGAGATAAGCTCCTCAAGAAGCCCATCTTACTGAAAATAAAGACTAAGGCCTTAACTGTGACTCACAAAGCCTAGTGTGATCTGCCTTCTGGGTACCTCTCCATCTCACCTCACCCACTCTATCACCCAGATCTCTTTGCTGGACTGAAACAGGCCAGGGAACACTTTCTTTATGAAAAGTTGTGCACTTGGTGTTTTTCTCTACCCAGAAGGTTTTACTCTCGAAGACTGAATCTAGTCAGCTGCTCAGTGCAGTCGTTCCTTGGCCTTTCTCTCTGAAGTTTCAGAACTACCTCTCTCCAACATTTCTTATTCTTCTGTTTTTATCATCCCCTTAGCGTTTATGATCATCTAGTATATTATTAACTTTTCATATAAATATTGATTATTTTCCATCTAAAACATTCCAAAGCACTTTCCTTGTAGGCTTGGATTTTTGTCCATTTTGGTTATTACTATATCCTCATCTCCTAAAACCATATTTAGCATCTTCAGTAAAGGTTTATTTCTACCAACAAATAAGAACATAGACAGATCCACAGAAAAGGTATACTGTAATGTGTTGCTTTAATTTGTTTACAGGAATTCATTTTCTGTGCTTCTTGGGAATAATCTGTTTTATTTATTGTAGAATCCATTAATATGTTCAGGCTCCTAAATGTGTGCCATTGTTCATTGCAGACTATAGTCAGTATCCTTAATTAAAATAAGGAATACAATATGTTGGCCTTTGTTCCTTTGTTGTGTTTTATTTTTTTCTCTTTCTCTTATTCATGTCTCCTCACCACCAGCAATTTGTGCTTCACCTAGAGGTGTTTCTAGTATACTTAATACTCTCAGATATTAATCTGGAGTATTAGAAGATAACAAAGCTAGTCAAAATCCCAGGAGTGGTGATATCCTTCAGTGGTTCTGATAGACTCAAGAGTAAAATTCAATTATGATTTTTCTAAGAGAAAGTGAATATATTTCTAACTGCTTTGTAATAATTGAAACTCTTCCTTTAATCCATAGCAAGTATTTAAAAACACAATCCTACAACAATCTCATAGTGTATCAGCTCTTCTCCTTGTTCTTTCTGTGTCTACTTTCCTTGACATGACATACACATGACAACAAATAATATTAGATATTTATCTGACAGGGAAACACAGATAAGAAAAACTGAAATTAGAGCCTGTTTTACTAACAACTTATAAACATTTGGTTACCATTAATGTATGTAAGTAAATATACATGTAGTGTGAAAAAAATGATAATAAAAAGCTTTTAAAAGTATGAGGTTACTAGGTACCTGGCCATCACTCTGCCACAAAGTTTTACTGATTTTTCAGTCCACAGAAAATTACTTTAGGGTCTTATATATAGTATGTTGTTCTTCATATTTCTACTGATATTAGCATTTTATTCTCTCTTGATTCAGTATTTTGGATATAATCTCAGTATTTTCCATGACTACATTTGGTTCATACTTGCAAAATTGTTATATTTCAAATTTTAATAAGTATATATTCATTCTTCTGGTTTTCTTTGTGTTTTAAATTATTATAATTGCTGTTTTAAGTGACTTACAATGAGTAGACTGTCTTCCTTATAAGTATTTTGCATTTTCCTAAGGTTTTTTGCTTTTTAAAAAATTACATTTCTTGGAATCTTTGGCACAGTTATCCACAATTGATAGATGCAGTAAGATGTTTGGATAATGTAATTTTCTACAAGATCATATTGGTCAAACAAACGATTACTTGCCTTCCCCCTCTCCCCTCAGGTTTTCCTGGAATTATGGAACACTCTCACATTACTCTGTAGATATTGTTGACCTAATATAAACAAAAGAGACACAAACTCTTCAAAACACAGAGTTTATTAGGTTTTGCAATCTGGAATATGCATGCTATGGCAGACTATAGGGTTATTCCAAGAAGCTGGGGAAGCAAAGTTCTTTGAAGAGTATAAACAGAGAGTTCACAAAAGTTGTTTTGAAATGAACCTCACTGGCCATGAAAGCTTATTGCAGGGTTGTCCCATATGAACTGGTGATCCTGGACATTGTTGCTGGGGGGATATCTTCATGGAAATGTGTTTATCTGAAATGTTTGTGGTTCTCAGAGAGGCCTTGCACCAGCTCTTACTATGGACATATTTGTCAGGATCCCTCCTTCCTGGCCTCCCCACTCCATTTGATTTGGATTTGATATAGTGGTTCAATTTTGGTGTTGACAAATTTATAATATGCAACAGTTTGTAATCCTTGAGATTCCCTTTTCATTTCTCTCTGGTGTTGACTGTTCCCTTTCCTAAATATCAGATCTTTGTATACCCTTATTTATTGTTGAAGTTATGAAAAACTCTCTGTCTGGTCTGAGTGAGCTTATGGAGACTGATAGTGTTGGTGTCAGATTTTCCACTGGAGAGCCTCACATATCAGAATGTGTAAGCTCTTTCTCTGGGATGTTCATTGCTTTATAGAAGATGATCCTGTCACTTGCCTGTGGATTAGGATCTAGATGTTGATGTCCTGGATGTCAGCAGTGAAAACCAGAGTTTTATAGTTGAGAAAAGAAATTTTACTTAATTTTAAGGTTTTTCTATGTCAAGACTTACTTTTTCCCACCCCACACCATGACTTATTACCTTGGTGCTAGAGATTGTTTCCTAAAAGATGAAGAAGAATAAGACATCTGAATATGTACCAAAATGATAAATTGAGGATTCAAATTGCTCTTTGTATATAATTTTTGCAGTCTGAATGTTTTGGGTCCCCTGATCCCTTTGTAGCCTCCTATGGCATCTGGCACCTCCAATCAGCTTCTTTAATATCAATACTTCTGTTTTCAGGCAGGAGACATCCAAGATGCTGACCAATTTATTGGAGAGACAAATTTTTTTTTTCCAAAATACAGACTATAATAAAACTAGAAACACTTGAATCAATGACAAAAGATATTGATATATCATTCAACAAATAGGTATCTGAAACAAAAGAATCTTGGGGAAAAAATTAACACCAGGAGCTATGTAGAACTTTTATATAAAGGACTCTTAAGCAAATTTTGAAGATGGAGCACAATTTTTTGGGAGAGAGAAACTTAGCTTTCTAGCAAACAATAATTTCATATTTTCTACTAATCCTATCTCATTCTATTGAATATAAATTATAATCCTCAACTCAAACATATACTCTTAGTAATAGCCCACTTTTTTCGGAAACTGGCATGCTGATCTAGGTGATATAAATCATGTTAACAAAATTTCAATTAGATTTCTGCACCAAGAAAAGAATATTTGAACAAGATGTCATTTTTATTTAATATGTATAAAATAGAAAACTGAAATCTAGAGTATTCTTAGGTATATGATTTCACATTAAGTATATTATTTAATATTATTTAATCTTTTAGTGTTTGTGAATCCAACTATTTCCACCTTCTGGTTTTCCTGAGTGATGGTAGATAGCTATATTGTCCTCAGTTAGACATTTATTTCTGATGATTTATACACAATTTTGATGTTTTTACATTTTATAAAATCTGAACTATATTTATGTGCACAAGTACAAGTAATATAATTATAACAATGTAGAACAAATAATAAAAATCATATTTAATATGGTTTCATGTGGCAAACTTCAGTTTTTCTGGAAATGACCACTATAACCATAAATTTGCCAATGTCATTGTCCATAACAAGACTGAGAGGGGTTCACAAGCATCTGATGTGATAAATTTGAGGGAAAATTTTGTAAATTATTTGTACACTTTTTGATGCAAAAATATATGCATACAATATGATAAAATAAAAACAATTCCCAGAAATCCATAACAACAGATGGAAATTCCCATCCATAGGCTATAGAAATCTATGGCTAATCATGTAAATATGCTATTTCAAGTATTTGAGGACTATCAACTAAATCCAAAGCATCCTACTTTGTGAACTTTCTTGTCCCTCTGCAATGTGAAATATAATCCATGACTCCAACTTCTGTTGTTTAATTTGTACAAATACAAATATTATTTACTGCGTATTTAAATTATTCCAGGTATTCTGCTACACCCTTCTCGTTCAGCAACTTATTTTATTATACAAGAAAGCAAATGATGAAATATGTATTGCCATGACCCTCTTATACATGGACTCAACAAAACTGTTACATTCTGTACAAGTGACATAATACTGAAAGAACACAAAGCCACAAATATTATAACCTGGTTTAAACCTAAGTGCTGTGACTCTAAGAATTTTGAAATTATGTTTAATCCATGGTGGAAATTAGTTTGCCTACAGAAGGATGCTGCCATTGCTAATTGTGATGCTGAGGGGAGATGAGGAACTGCAAGGTGGGTGAGAGAGTGGTGAAACTCTAATGGTTTATTTCTGGAGAGTCATTGAATTTGATGTACAGTGAAGGAATTCAAAGTTATTCTGTTGTTAGGAAATAGCAATTTGTTATTGAGCTCTCAATATTTGTTAGACATTGTGCTAGCTGCTTAAAATGTGTCATGTAATTAGAATTCCCATTTTCACTTACAGAAACTGAAGTTCAGAGATGTAACGTGAACTTCCAGAGGGAAACACCTAATTTGAGGAATCAGTCTTTAGTAGCTAGAAGTTGGTTAAATCATTCATCAGTCCATAAACTTTTCTACTCCAACATTTAGATGGAGTCCCCATGATTACCAAATCTTGCCAGCTATTGGAGCTATACCTTTTTTCAGCTTCAATATTCTTGTTTTAATTTATTTGTTCTTCAGTGAAGATTGTACCCTGAGCACAGAGTTACTGCACCAATGTCACTGAGAATGGAATGAGGAATGAGTGTTTCCTTGTCTATTCCTCTTTCAGAAAGGTGCTGCTTGTCTATGCCACAATGGGGATCTGACATCTCTCTGTCACTTGTGAGTGTATGGCAGAGTGTTGTGTGTAGAGCAGCACTGTAATAGATGCTTTTGAAACTAATTAGAGAACATAGGATATAAGCGAAAAGAAAATGTAACTTCAACTTAACGGTGATCATTTTCTTTGCTAAGTATGATATTTTCAGAAGTCCTGGTGAGTATCTAATTAGACTTTGAAAGAAACTTGGATAGTTTGAATATGCTGTGGTTTACTTTTTAGATTTTATTATTTTCATTCCTTCTGATAAAGAATTAATTTCATGCTATGAGAATAGCATAATTGTTTATGGTCAGATAAATATTCTCGATGTGTCTATGTAAGTGTTCTCACTGGGTCCCGATATTATTTGAATTGTATATTAGCCAGATAATAGCACTTTCTTCCATAAAATTTTCTATACTTTTCTACCTCAAAAATAAAAATTTCCTTCTATTAGACCCAAAACTAAATTTACAATTATGTACACCAAAACAGTTAATTCTATTGTCTTTCTTGTGTTTTTTTATTTCCTTTATTCAATGTCCTTGTCATTCCAAGCTTTCTGTTTTCTACCTTTTTGCATCCCAATATATTTGTTTGCTATTTCATTACTACATGTAAAAATAATAATTTATGAAGATGTACCATTACTGATGAAGCACTGCATTAGTATATATGAGTATTAAGAATTGTAACGCAAAAAAAAAAGAGTACATGTATAATGGCATAAGTTGGCGTGAACATACTGTATGTACAGAGATACGAAAAATAGTGCTCTACATGTGTAATAAGGAATATAATGAAAAAAAAATATACATATAATTAATAGAAAAAAAGAATGCTTTGGGACACTGTCAGTTTGTAGTATAAATTTATGAAAGACTTTTAATAACATATTAATAATTAAGATATATATGCTCTGGTATATATGTATATGACCTATTTTCCCTAAGTTCATTTTAAATTTAATTGTTCATTAGCATAATGTGTTTTCTTAGTATTGTCTTGGAGATATTAAGAACACTCAACAATGTGTAACTTTCTCAATCTTAATATTAATACTAATTTTCGCACTGTTTTTATATTTTCATTGTTTTGGTGAGGACACCCAGACAAAAAGAAATTCTATGACTATTTCAGAATGATAACAATAAATTAGTGTAAAACTTAGCAAGATGACCAAGCAGCCTTCCATAATTCTTACCATGGAATAAATGTTACTGAATCTAGCTGAGATGTAAAACTTCAAAACTATTTCACGGTCAAGGTTTTTTAAGCAATCTTAAGCTTTTTTGTTAAATATATGTATGTGTGCATATAAATTATTTGTGGCTTTGAACATCAATATTCATTTGAAGCTATTTATATTAAATTCTTGTTGGAAATTCNAACAGAGAAGGAGGAATATGAATTATGAATTATGAAACTTGGTAAAAATTTCTAGAAAATTCATTTGTTTAATACTAAAGTTTCATTCATAGTATCTTAAACATTTATCGTATTTTTAATATTGTTAAGCTTTGTTAGCTCAAATGCATAATATTTAAAAATATTTATCTTGTTTAATATTTTAATATCTTCAGAATTACATGTATAATTCCAGTTGTAGCAATCTTATATTTGTTTTTAATAAGAACACACATGTACAGTATATTCCATGCAATATTTACATTTTTTAAAAATTTCTATTTCTGCTGGGTGTGGTGGTGCACACCTGTAATTCCAGTTTGGGGGTCTAAGGCAGGAGAATCACTAGGTCAAAGTCAGCCTCAGCAATTTAGCAAGGTACTGTGCAACTTCACAAGACTCTGTTTCAAAATAAAATATAAAAAGGTCTATGGATATGGCTCAGTGGTTAAACACTCCTGGGTTCAATCACCAGTATCTCCCTCCCCAAAATCATATTTCTGATTATTTTTTTCTGTATTCTCCCCACTTATTTTTAAATTCATATTAATTATTTGTTTTTGCATGAATCCTTATGTTATACCACAGTTGAATTGAAAATCTTCAGGTAAACAGAAAGAAATTTTAAAGTAAAGATACATTTTAAAATGAAAATTCTATCCAAGACATTCAATAATATGTAAAAATAATTCAAAATTAATTGTCTTTTTATGTCCATTAATTACCAGAAAGCAAATCAAGAACAAAAAATGGACAGTAGATAACTAGAGAATTAAAACTAACTTTTGAATTTCTAAGAACTCTGAAATTTTGATTCCTCATCACTTATAGTCCTCTGTGGAAAAAATAATGGTGTTTTGAATATTCACTGAGGATGCTTGATACCACAATCTGAAAATTCATCCCATTTTTTTTCTGTTAAAGAGTTTTGCCAACTCCAGTGATCTGGAAAGAAACAAGAGACCTTCTCCAAATTGCAATGCTTACCCTTACTGGAGGCATTTTCTATTTGAGGAAAGAGGGAGATAACTACCTTCTCTGTTCATCTTATTTTTTTTTCTTATAAAGAAGATTTTATTTTTAAGTTTTGCAATTAGTGGAATGTTTATTGAAATTTTGGTAAAAGAAAGGGAGTGGTTTGTTACATAGTAAAAATTCAGAAATTGCACTTTGCTTATAGAGAGAAAGACAATAAAACGTGGTTGACCAAGTCTTTGAGAACTTTGTATCCTAGTGCTGTAGCAGAGTAGATGGCATGTGACCATTTCAATGGGCATAAAATTTGCTGAAAATCAGGGAATTCATTCATGTCAGTCAAAAGCATTGAAGCAATTATCTTTGCTTGACATAAGCAGAATAAAATACTTATAATTACTGCTTTTCTTAAAATTTTAATAAACCTAGGAAACAAAGATTTTCCTCAGTCTTTGACTATCTCAGAAGTTGCAGTATTGTCTGTATACTTCCTGAACTCATAATTAATACCCTCCTTATAGTAAAATTCATATACAATGTACATTTCTATCTTTCTGGATAAAACATTTCCTTCCAATTGCAAGGTTGTCTTTGCATCCCATTACTGTAGAAAAAAGCTACATGCAGAATAAGTTCTCATGAAATTATTGGTCTTGGTCATTTATATGGAAGTGAGAGGGAGGCAGAAAGGGAAAAGGGGTACTTATGGGGTGATAGCACAAAAGGTGAGGGATTATCTGAAGCTAGAATATAAGGTATTTATGTTTGTTCTCAGCTATAGACTTTAGTCACCATTTTTAGAAAAACAATAAAATATTTCAATAGGAATTTTATTTCATTTACAGGAAATATAGTCTGCATATATACAAACCTCATATCAACTACTGTCTCACAGAGCAAACCAAACCATAGGCCTTTCTAGCACAACTGGAACATGTGATTGCTCCATCAGGGAGACTTAGACTTCCTTATGTCAGGGGTGAAGGTCACATAAAATCCTCCTTTTTATAAAGGTCAGGTACACATTTTTGAACTTCAAATTTTAATAACGGGAAAGAGTAGAAGATTTGGTGATTCCTGTGAACAGCTCTCATAAGCCATAATGTGATCTACAAATGAGTGCAACACTAATTTCTAGAAATTCTGTGAATTTTCAAAATTCTTTATTTAAGTGGAAGAAGAAAAGGAGAAATTACATCCATTTTAGTCAGTTTCTCTCTCTGTATTTACTTTCATGAATATCTAGTGTCTTAGGGTTCTCCAGAAAAAGAGAACAGGATATGAGCAATAGATCTCCAGCATCTATTGATTAACCAATCCAATCTAGTTGTCTTCTATAGTCTGTTTTCTATCTATATTCAAAGAAAAAGAGTGATTCTAAGGTATTTGCTTACATCTTTGTGGAAGCTAGCTGAAGTCCCCATTATGGAATATAAGGTGCTTTACGTAAAGCATACTGATTGTTTAAATCATTCCATCCACATAAAATAGATTAAATTTAATTAATATTATCTAAAAATACCTTTGTAGTAACATGGACAGTAATGCCTGCCGACACTGCCATGGTTAACCATAAAAGTTATCAATACATCTAATCATTTATTTTCCAGTGTGACTATCTAACTTATGTTCAAGTTCAGTTCCTGAGTTGAGTTTTTCTGTCTGCAGACCCTTTTGCCCGGAGGAGTAGAGATTACAACTGTACACTCTTTTCTTGACTGTGTTAATTGCTGTCAATCAGTTCACATCCATTATGTATGTTACACAGTATGCAATAGAGGATTGGCCATGTTTCCTCCTGGATCCTTGAGTTATTCAATGGGAATTATTAAAAGGAGATCTCAGAAGATTGATGAAGGTTAGGAATAAAAGTTAATGAATGAGATCAAGAGAAACATATGCAGGTTTCATGTAGAGGGTGAAGATGATTACCTCCAATTTGAAGAGTGAAGGTTGAGAACATTTGGCATCAAGTAGATTGGACAAAATGACATTTTTAACTGAAAGAAGGGAATTATTTGTTTGATGATATCACAGGTTTCTGTAGATATGGCCACCAATCATATTATATATTTCATGGAGTACTTTTTAAAATTTAACATACCATGCCTTTCTTTGTGCCTACAAACTGGGCATTAAATCCAAAGATGGTGATTTTAGCCATAACAGTCACTTTGAAAGGTGATCTATTGTTACCAAGAAGAATTTGTCTTTTGTTTCCCTCATGGTGCTGGGAATCAAACACTGGGCTTCATGTGTGCAAAGCAAGCACTCTACCACTGAGCCAAATGCCTAGCTTATAATATGTATTTTTATCAGCATCCTATGTATACACATTTACCTTCTAACTTCTATACTGATTCAACAAATCCTCTGACATTTTTCATTATATATCTAAAGCAAATATTTTATGACATGTCTTATTGTTTATAAATAGCCAAATTTTCTTATCATACCTTTTTACGTTAAATAAATTCATACACAGGTAGGTGGTTTTCAGTCTAAAAGTTTTGAGTTGGATAGTGTCTTTAATTCCGTAATTCCCTAGAAACTTCACAATGTATTTTTTTCTGAAGAAACCAATCTGGGCAAACTCTAAACTTTAGTAATTTAATACAGAATCTACTGGTTTTCACAGAGAATTGAAGGCAGTTCTATTAGGCATTTGTCCTACCTTGAGTGTGTAAGGCACATCACTCGGGTTGCTGAAGCTTATGAATATGGCCATTATTTTCTCTCCAAAGTCTACACTAAAGCATTATTCTGTATTATATTTAAATTGGTTAAATATATTTCTTATAGTGAAGCAATTCAGAAGATATTTTGAGGTAAATATAACTCTGTCAATAAAATTTTCTAGTGGAGATAGATCTGAGTTTTACTTTTTAAAGTACATCAATAAATTAGATTAGATTTTCCACTCAAACCTACTTTTTATTAAAACAATGAAGTTATGTTTGACCTGTTAAATTTAGCACAAACTTTATGAAAAAAATCCATTACATTTTATCCTGGATCTACAATAATATTTTCAGTTGATCATAAAAGACTTTGATTCCATTTATTTGGAAAAAAATGTTTTGAAAACAATTAACACATAATTATTACGTGGTAAGCCTGGTAAGAAATATAAGAAAGTGTACAATGGCCTCCAGTTTGGGTTATAACTGAATAGTTGATGTATCAACATCTCATTGCTGGCATAACTATTTAGTAATTGCTTAAACTGTACAAATTCATTTTCTTGTACGTCTGAAGGTCAAAAGTCGAAATGGCCACTGGGTTATGATTCTTCCTGAGGCTCAAGAGGGAGAATCTTTTCTCTTGGGTTCCCTAGATACTCTAACAGCTCACCTTCATGGTGACATTACTCTGACCTTGCTTCCTTTGTTGTACCTCCTTCTCTAATCTCCTATACAATATCCCCAATAACTCATAAATTCTACACTAGCTATACCACATTTAGTACAACTAACCTCTAGCTGTCAACAAGGTCACTATTTGTTCTCTTGACTTACTGCAAGTGTCATGAAGGTTAAGGGTATTATTAAGGTGAGATCCTTTCACATAAGATGAGAAATATAGTATTCCATATCCAAATTATCAAAAACTTTGTTCTTTTTTAAATAGCACTTCATGGAAAAATAATTGCAATTGTATTGTTGACTATTCTCCTTCTGTCTATAAGCAATATGTAGTAAAAGGAGAACAAAGTTGTTAAATTACTCTCTAAGATGATTGGGTGGTATTTAAATACATTCTATAAAGACAAATGATCAGTAATGTGTTTCTATAGTAGAGGCTCGGAGTCCTGAAATTAGTACATACATTGAGGACTTATAAATGTTATTATCACTTCAAAGAATATTTAATATGTGGCTTTCAGATCATCACACAACTTTTATGAAATGTATAATTTAAAATAAAATATTATACGAAATATGTAAAATGTTTATTGTAATTCTAAAATATTTTAAAAACCTAGCATAAAATCAAGTCTATGAAAACAGTTTAACTCATGGACATTTTTGCTCAATGCAATAAAATAATTAATGTAATAGTGTATTGATTCATTTAAGATTAAGTTATTGAACAAAATTGTATTAGATCTATTTTGGCTTTATTTTATTTGAATTTATTTCTTTTAATTTAGACTTAGGTTATTCTGTAGAAGCTCTAGAGCTATATTTACATATGACATTTTTCTAAATTAAACTGTGGCAGAATAAACCAATACCCAATATAATATAATCTTTTGTATCTTTTGACATCTTACATTTTACTGTTGACTGCATTTTCATGCAACTCTAGCAACAATAACAAATAATTCTATTATTTTTAATCCTACATTTTTCACCATGGAGATGCAATGAATTTGTAACATGCTGTGAAGTCTGAATTGTGCCTCTGAGCCGTGCTTGAATGAGGTCCTCCTGAATAAACTCTATCAAGCTTGACTCTGCTATCTTGTACATTATCTCAGTAAGAGGCTACCTGGGGTCATATTCTGTATTAAGGAGTTTTAATTTGCTAAGACTCTGTATTATTCCATGAAAACAAATTTATTTTCTACAGTTAATGTGGAGAAATAAAATGCAATCACCCACCACTTATACCAACCAAATCAAGGTGAAAGATGGGTGGGAACAGGAAAGAGTGGGAATAGATAACATACATCATATTTAGATAGAAAATTAATTTTAGGAAAATATAAAAATGATATGATACTATTTAAAGTGGTAATTTCAAGGTGTGGCATTAGAGTTCCCTCACAAGTAATGATTAGAGTGATTTGGATAGTTATTTCAATTTTTATTTTTATTTTTTTAATGATTATTATTTGTTTTCTTTTAAAAATCAGGTTAAATTCATAGAAATAGCAGTGTCTTGAAAGCTGCGGTCACAATTAAAATATTATCAGATTCTGACAGTTAATTTCTTATTACTAATTGATAAGTGGTATATTTGAAAAATCAAGTCCCCAATCCCCTAATAGTGTTATCTATTTCAAAAAAGCTGATGTTATTTTCAGTAGCTATAATTTATTGATGATCTAGAGATATGTATGACATTATATTTTGTCACAAAATAAACTCAACATTTTCTTTTCTTCTGCTCACCCAAGCTTGTCATGCTGAGATCCAGTCACTTATTTCAAATTCCCAAGTCCTAAGGAAAGGTCACAGATTGACATCCATTGATAATCCACCTAACTTTGAAACAATCAACCATGTTTTGCTTGGTTATCAAGGAATGAAAGTATTCATGAATTGAGATGAAAACATACCTTAAAGAAAGGGATAATGTAATTTATGCTTCATATACGTATAATATGTCAAAATATATTCTTCTATCATGTATAATTGATAAGAACTAATTTTAAAAAAAAGAAAGGGCTGATATAATTCTTAAAAGTCTGCTCTTGTCGTCTGGAGTCCTGTCTCTGTTGTTTCTGTGCTATAGGAATTTTGGATAATTAGCTTTTTGTACCCTAGTTTCCTAATGTATGAAAAAGAATAATAACAGATCAATTTGCATGGGACAATGCTGTGGAGATTAACTAAATTAAACAATGTTTTGCAAAATCCCTGGCATGTTGTGAACACTCTACAAATGCTGGCCAATGTAGTATCATCACTACAAACCAGGAAAAATTACTTATATATCAACTTCTGTTATTTTTCTCACTTTTTCTTACTCCTACTTGCATACATATTTAAGTACTTGTGCTACAAGCATACATAGAAAAGTTATTGTTACATATCTTTCATTGTTGTATTGAGTTTAAAGGGATTACTATATTTGAAGAGACAAGAATTTACAAAGACAGGATTCAGACAAAGCTCCCTGAGATCAGGAAATATTAAAGAAAGGGAGGATTATATTTCTGCTGCACACATGCAAGTATTTCTTTTGGATATATTTCGTAGTGGAATAATTGGGCTATGGGGAACAGCAGAATATTCAAGTTTTTAATTTAATTTAATTTTTTATATTTTTTCTTGGTGCATTATAATTGTACATAATAGTGGACTTCATTGTTACATATTCATACATGCCAACTCTTAAAGAAACTCCCAAACTGTTTTCCTAATGTTCTGTAGATATAAACTCACAAAAGACACTTACAAAAGAGATCCTTTGGACTGTGATTCTCTTTATCATTTGCTATTGTCAAAATTCAAATATCTCCAACACATTGTTGTGAATAGCCTCATTAAGACCGTGAGTTGTGTTTCCGTAACTGCTTGTTTTCTTTACTTTTATTGCCCATATGTAGCTTCTATTCTGTGGAAGGTCCGTTTATGGGGTGATATTTTAAAAATTTAGCAACTGGTACAGGAAAGACATCAGACTAATAAGAAAAGAAGATGAGGTGAAGGGTATTGATTGAGCTCCTTCTATGCAGTACAGGCTGAAAATCAGCCTAAGGTTTTTCACATCTTTGCTCCATTTTCTACAGGGTTGTATGCTTTTTTATTGTTATTGATTTATAGTTTACATGTTTTTCATATGAATCATTTATCTGATGTGTATATGGTGTACATTTATCCCAATTGTACTTTATTGTTTTGCATCGATCTTAATTACAATGTAATTATAATGTAGTTAAATTTGGCAAACTTTTTATAAGACTCATGTTTTTTTTTTTTTTTATTTTTTGTTTTTTTTTATTGCTGGTATTGTTGAGTTTTTAAATCTTGTTAGGAAATCTTATACCAAGGTCCAAAAGATATTCTCCTTAATTTTCTCCTAAATAATTTAGACATTCCCATTAGATATTTAAATACTTAAATTATCTTGGTTTTTATTCTATATATAATTTGAGACAGAAATCTATTTATAAGCTTTTATTCTTCATGAATTTTCCTATTCTTTACTAAGCTCCTCCCTCCATAAGTTGTTTCAGATATAAAACCTCCACATATGTACAATCTTCTTTTTTACTTCCTTCTTTGATTTATTGGTCCATATGTCTCTTCCTTTGCCAATATTGTGTTTTAGATTGTCTTGATACTTGGTAGGGCAAGATCCTTAAGAGATAAGCCAAAGAATTCAAATTCTGTATAAAATCTTACTATTATTTTAGGTGAGGTTGCCTTATATCTATTTATTATTTAGGAGTGTACTAACATCTTTATCAAAACAAATCTCATATATAAATAGAGTGCATGTCTTTTTGATCAGGTATACATTAATATATTCAGTAAAATTATATAATCTTGTTCATATAGGCATGATAAATATTTGTTAGTTTAAGAAAAGATTTAAAGATATTGAAAGATATGATTTTCAGGCTGACCTAAGTTTGTGGATTAATTAATATTCAAACATACTCTAATGAGAATCTGGGATAACTTAATAGATGCCTCTATTTATGAACCTGTTCACAAATTCTCTGAGAGTATTGTTCATGATTTTCCAGTTTGAAGTCTCCATTCAAAGTTCAATATATATTAAATATATATCTGCTCCCTAACTTCTGTTACATTTTATTATGTAATTTATAATTTAAGTATTACATGTCCCTCCAATTTCTTCAGTATTTCAAGTACTATTTTTTTTTTCTGCTATTTGGTACTAAACTTATATCTAATGAGTCTTTCCTATGCAAAGATTTTTGTCATGTGCTTACTATTTACCAAAACTAGTTAGTGCCTAATACAACTCTAAAAATGCTTGCTTCAATTATTTTTAAATAATTACCTTATAAAGTGCTTTTTAAAAACTAAGAAGAGCAAAAGTATATATTTCAATCACAACATTTAGAGATTAGCCATTGTAATTTAAACTATATTTTCTGTTGTTTATTGTTTATATATACTATTTAAACTTAAATTCTGGATGAAATTCATATACTAATAATTTAAAATATATTTCAAACAAGTCACTAGATATTGATTATTAGCATGATCTTTAATGATTAAATAATATATACTCACAGATGTGTATTTATGGAATATTTCTACTGCTGGCTAGTCTAATAATTTTAATATTCATTATTATCTAATTATTTATTTTTAATACTAATTAGTCCTTTAGTTTAAGTTCTTATTAGCGAGCTTGCTGAATCAAAATATAATTTTACATTATTTTTTAAAATTAATATTTCTTGTGTTTCTGGTTCTGATAATCTCTGTCTTTGCAACAACATGTCATTATTTTCTACTATTATTAATAATAGTTAAACAGTAAATTTAAGAATTTTCCTCTTTTCAATTTATATTTTTAAGTGACAAATGATAATTGTACGTCTTTATGGGGTACAGTGTAGGATTTTGATACATGCACATAATGTAGAATGTTCAAATTTGAGTAATTAGATATTCCTCACCTCAAACATTTATAATTTTCTTTATTTTTATTTTTCATGACTTTATTTAGGAATAATTCTCATATAACTCCCTGCCCACATTTAAAAATCTGATAGATTTTGGCATGGTTATACACCCACAAAGCTATCAAAATGATCAAAATAGTGAACATAGTCATTCCCTCATTGTTTCCTTGGGCTAATATCTCAGTTTATCTTTTCTAATGATGAGAAGATTCAAAATTTTCTTCCATTTCTTTGGAAATGCTGTACAAAAGGCTAGTCCCTAATTTAGTAGAAGGAAAAGCATTCATTTTTCTCTGTGGTTCTAAGCCTAGGCTATAACCATGCTCATTGGAGCTGGAATAAACTGGAAGTAGCTCCAGACTGTGCGATAGGTTCTGTTTCACCTCCTGTACTTTGAACCAATTACTCGTAGAAACGTATTCTTTTTGTAATAAAAGACAGAAGTTCAAGAAACATAGCAAACTCATGCCAGCACATTTGGCCTCTGCTGATAATACTTTAGTTAATGTTTCTTCCACGATAGCCTCAGTTCAATCATTGGGGTGAAGATATACACTCAAACTTCTGTAGCATTGCTGCTGTACACAATGGCAAAGGTTTGAATACATAGTGATGTCCTAGAGTGAATGATAAAATGTGAACAATAATCCAAATGGCTACATTATTTAGACATGCACATTTTCTATTCTGTGAGTTACTTTTATTTCAATGATGTATTGAGTTTTTTATTCTCTTCTCACATGCCTTTTGTTTTTATTTCATCTAATTATCTTGATTGCCTTTGCAAATATTGAACTCTAATTGCTCTAAAATATTTCATATTATGTTTCTCAAATTATATGATTTTTCTTACCATTTAAACACATTTCTGCATTTTATTTTATTGACGTTTTATTTCTTAGAATTATTACCATTTGAAAATATGACATATATTATTTGATATAGTACTTAGAATTTCTTTTATAATTTCCTGTTTCACATTGAAAATTTTAATTTATCTTATTTTTATCTGCAGATGTTTGATAACTTCTGTTGATTCATTGTTTATTGTCTATGATTTGAGTATATATTTTTTTTCCTTGGGGCAAGATTTATTCCTTACTTTAAGGTATGATTTCCATCCTTAGTCTCCATTCTGTCACCATCCATAGCTAAAACGTATTGTAGTCAATCATAGCAAATATCTTTCAGTTCTGGATGTCCCTCATCCTCTTTTTTCTTGGTTTGCTTCCAATATTCAGAAATTTACATTAGGACAGGCCATGATAAGGGGTTGGTGATGTACCTGGACTGAATCATTCTCATTTGTCCCTATTGCATTCATAATACTCATGTTTCTATCTTGTTCACAGGTCAAAAGTTTTGTATTCTTCTGGTCCCCAACTTCTTTGTACATCATCCCATATCCTCTGGGTCCACATTCATCTTTCCTAGTTCCACTTCTTGAAAAAAGAGCAGAAATTTTCCATTCTTAATATCTTGAAATTTGTGTTGGAACCATGTCCTTATCCATCACAAAATAGTTCACAAGTCTGTTATTTTTTTTTTCAGTATTTGTTGTCAGATGAGATTGTGTTTGTTGTTAATTATAAAACTATTTAGATACACTTTCCTTTCCTACATTTTCCCCTAATGTAATTTTCTATTCAAAAAATGCTAATTCCTTTGTAGGTTAAAGGATCAGCTGTTTCTGAGAAATTTCATTGTCTTCCCTTCAAAAAGATGTACTTATTGAAGTTTATCTGTACAGACCTCTTTTCAAAGATAATGTCAGTTTGACTTCCACCTTAAGTGGAGTCAATAAATTATCCTCTGAATTTAGATATATTGGATCTATTATTCCATCTCTTTTTAAAAATCTATTCACTTTAAGACTGTAAAATTCTTTTATAATTATAGTACCTTAATTTTACTTAAATTATTATGATTAATTACCATTGTCAAAGATAAAATCAGACCAAATTAAATTTTTTTAAGAACATCATGGTAAGTATAGTTAATAACAATATATTGTATTCTTGAAAAATTGAAAGAGAATAGATTTTAAGCACTCTCACCACAAAAATGACAAGGATGTGAGGTACTGCATATGTTAATTATCTTGATTTAACCATCTTACAATGTACATATATTTCAAAGCATCATTTTGTGCAGAATAAATAGATATAAGTTGATATGTCAATTTAAAAGGAAAGATAAAGTTTATCTTGCAGAAAAAAGAATTCATAGGCAGAAGGCCTCAAATAAATTTATAAAAGGAAACATAGAGACATGGTTTCATAGACTGCTAATATATTTTTAAATTAACATATAATAAGTACATATTTTGGGGAAACAGTATGATATTTTGATACATGTTTACTGATAAAATTGGGGTAATTAGCATTCCCATCTCCTATCATTTCTTCATGTTTGAAGCTTTCGCCCCTGTCTTCTAGGTCTTCACCAAATAATGAGTTGTTGTAAACTGTCCTCAGTAGAATACTGAAGTTCATCCTCATTTCAATGTGTTCCCTATTATCTAGCTTCTTCCATTTGCCCTGGACTATAGTGATCACTGTCCCAGGCTCTTCTGCTTTGAAATCACATTTTTCAGCTTCTACATCTGAAAGAGAACATATGATAATTGTCCTTTGTGTTAGGTTAGCTTATAGAGCAAAAATTAAGAAACTATTTGTTTTTGTTGGCTTTTTGTTTGTTTGTTTGTTTGCTGCTTTGACCAAGAGACCTGAGAAGAATAATTTTAAGAAGGAAAATTTTACTTTGGTGCTTATGGTTTTTGAGATCTTAGTATATAGAAGGCTGCCTTCTTTCCTTAGGGCTCGAAGTGAGACAGAACATCATGGTGGAAGAAAGTGAGAGTGGAAGAGAGGGAGAGTGGCAGAGGGAAACAGCTCATATGATGAGCAGGAAGCAAAGAAAGAGATACAAACTCATGCTGTCAATGACCTACCTCCTCCAGCTGCAGACAATCTGTCTTCAGTTATCACTCAGTTAATTTCCATCAGGAGATGAATTCACTGATTGGGTTAAGGCTCTCATAACCCAATCATTTCTCCTTTACACCTTCTTGCATGGTCTCACACATGAGCTTTTGGGGAACACCTCACATCCAAACCATAACCTTGTTTGACCTCTACAAAGATGAGTGAATAGAGTGACAGTTTACAGGATGTGGGCAATTGTTTCAAAATAATAATCTTATTTTATTTTCTGGAAGGGACATAAATTTCAGTTATGATATTCAAAGACATTTAGAAAATGCAACCTAAACCAAGTCATGCTCATGCATCCTAATTGGCTTTGTCTACTCTGGGGATTATTAAGCCTGGTCTCCATTTTATTTTATAATAAAATTACAAATAAATAATAAAATTAAAAGTCTTAATTCAGCATTCACTATGCTTAATGTAGCATTTAGTAAACTTAGAAAATAATGAAAGTCAGTTTTGACTCAGTACTTTTTCTCAATGAGGTATCTATCCCCTTTTGTCAATTGTCAACAGAGCCACTGGTATTTAAAATTAGGTTACCTCACAACTGCTCATGGATAATCCATAGATAAAAAACAATCATCAATATGTTAAGTTAGTGCTCTACATTTCACTATAAGCAAGATCACTATATAAAATTATTTATGAATGTAAATGTAAATGGTTTTCTATTATACTAAGCATAAGTGTTAACCTACAGAAGAAAACCTTGCTAAAAGACAAAGAAAACAATATTTCATCCCTTTTGGTGGCATCTGTATGGTATAAATTAGTCATAACAGCTCCAATGGGCTAAATATAAAGGATATAAAACATAATTAAAGCTTGGAAATATAAAGGCTATATAATATAGTAAATAATTGAATTGGGAAATAGGGTAGCATGAGGGAAAGAAAAGACTTAACTGTGCTGTCATGGCATGGTGAACCAAACTCCATATCTTATATGATTTTTATGTAACACTTAAGAAATTAATGTTTGGCTTATAAAGAGCAAATTGCACAGGAAAAATATAATGAAAAACAAAAGACTGCTTTATGCAATCATTCATAAGACTTTTTCTTTTTTTTTTTTAATTTTTTATTGTGGGTTGTTCAAAACATTACAAATTTCTTGTCATATCAAATTCGACACTTTGATTCAAGTGGGTTATGAACTCCCACCTTCACCCCAAACACAGATTGCAGAATCACATCAGTTACACATCCATTGATTTAAAAATTGCCATACTAGTGTCTGTTGTGCTCCGCTGCCTTTCCCATCCTCCACCCNCCTTCAGTTTTTCTCCATTCAGAATGATGCTAGCCTGAGGCTTAGCATAGATTGCTTTTACAATATTGAGGTATGTTCCTGTTATCCCTAGTTTTTCTAGAGTTTTGAACATAAAGGGATGCTGTACTTTGTCGAATGCTTTTTCCTTATCTATCAAGATGATCATATGGTTCTTATTTTTAAGTCTATTGATGTGGTGAATAACATTTGTCTTGAATGACCTGGACTTTCTTGCTCACTCTGTTCTCCATGTGGCCTCTGTCCACTGTATTATAGTCTGTGAATTTTTCCTATTGGATCAACTGTAAAAATAAAAGTTTATTTATGTGGTGTTATTCTGATATAAAGATTTAATTTCTACGTAATGTATTCAGATTAGAGGTTATTAAAATTTGGCTATCATTTCCATGGTTATTAATGTTGTAAATATACAAAGTAGAGTAACAGACCAATGATTGGCTCAAGATTTCTATTGAGTTTGAGTTTGTCTATGCCACTTAGTATGGATGTGACTTTTATTGGTTAACTGATGTCTCATCAGAGAATTGGAAGATCAGTGATTCCATCTACTTGTTGCAATCAGAGACAACTCTGACTATCCTTGCTTGGCAAATCATATTTTTGATTGTCAAAATGATAATAATGCCCATGTTTGTAATGGCTGAAAGATGAAAGGAATTTATCTTCCTGAATGTGAACTTAATACATGACTCTCTTAGGTCCATGAGGGATGTTGGATGTTGTCTTGAACCAATTGAATAAGATAAACCTCAGAAGACACAACTGTGTGGTAATACTAGGCAGGCTGGACCTCAAGTATCAGTTCTTCATCTTTATTAATAGTTTATGATTTCCACTAAGGATTCAGGAACATTCAACAGCCACAGGACCAGAGATCAAGGGTCCTTAGACAAAAGAAAATTCCCATTGACTCTATTAAGTCAGATTTTGGAAACCACTCCTTCATTTTCCAAGGAGAAATGTAAACCATTATCTTTCCAGGTCTGTAGAGAGCTTGCCCAGGTCCTCATAGTACCTACGCTGAGTTTTCCTATCACTCTGGCATAACACAAGTTTTGATTTGGATATCAATTATTTAAAAACAGTTAAGATGTATATTTATTTGAAATATACTGAATTTTAGTCCTTTCCAATAGTATTTAAGAAACAACAAAAAAAGAGCAATTCTTATCTGAAGTCTCAGAGAATGCAAATGAGAAAAACATTATTAAACTAAGAAAAAAAAAAAACACAGAAGACACTTCATCAAATGTTGCATTTGCAGAATAAAAGGACTCAGGAGTCATTTTCCTGGGCAGTTTCCTAGGTCTGGTTATTTCCTTCCAGGTTCATCACCTGTCACACCCTTTCAGGTTCATTACCTGTTTATATATCTGTATTTCTTTGTCACTCCTTCTTCCTTCTTATCTCATCAAAGACAGAGAAAAGATTGACATAGGCAGTGAATTTGTTTATATCCAGCACTAAAGGAGCATTTCAAGATATAAATGAAGAGCTTTGCAGATTAACCCTATTAATATGAGAGATCTACATACACCACATTAAAAAATCCCTTTGCTGAATAAGAACACTAATTCAACCTTTTTCACATCTAATTAATGGACCTGCGCCTTTGAAGGCCATTGTTAAGTGAGGTTAGAGTGTAATAGTGTTAAGAGAAAAGAGGGAGCAGGAACAAAAGTACTGTCGTTCCAGGTATCAAGTTAGGTTTAGTTTTCTGTGGTTCTAACTGAATGCCACAGACAGAATAATTTTTTAAACATGAAGGTTTACCCATTCACATTCCAAAATCTGAAAAGAGCTTCAAGTAGACACATCTACTGAAGTCCTTCTTGCTGGTAGAGGCTTTCTAGTGTCCCAGAGTGGTGCAGGGTATCCCCTGATGAGACAGTATCCTAGTTCAGGGGTCATCGTTTCTGGTAAAGCCACAGTCCCATTGGATTAATATTCCAGATGTCTCACATTGTAATACCATAGTCAAATTAAGTTTCTGCCCTCTTTGTACCTCATAATGGTGTTAAATTTCAAGATGAATTTTGGTGGGGACATTCAAATAATTGCAGGCCCCTATGCGGATGAAACCTTAGTAAGGATATTAGAACTAGATAACATTTGAAGTAGGCATATTTCCCTACCTTTCATATTTGGAAACTTGAAGTTCTTTCATAGAACTCTAAAAAGCATTACCCAATTGCCACGACCCCTCGCCGGCAAGGGAAAACACGACACAGGATTCTTCTTTCAGCAGTTTATTCAGGCCTTGATTCATGTATCATCTTCTAGTGACCCGTCGCCGAGTGCCCAAGCACAGCCTAATAAAGCCTCCAGCATACCAATCTTAAGCTGCCACGTGGACCTTTCTCATAGGGTGGTAAGGGATTGCGTGCCAATTCTCCATATTAGGAGTTGTTTATCACAGGCCACAGTGGAAGCCGGCGCCATCTTCTAATGGCGGCCACGGTCTAATTAGAATGGCTCACCACACCACATTACAAATCACAATTCATTTTTCCAAGGTTATGGAATTCATAAGAAATAGTATTATTTCTCCAAAAAACTCAGTACCTTATACAAGACATCAGCTCAACTGATTTATTATTCAATGTGATTTAAAATTAGATGGAAAAAGAAGCAGGGCAAGATTGTTTGCCTGTCCATGATTATATTAAATTCCATGCATAAATCTACACATACTTATAACATGTCCACTCAGATAAATGCTTTTACTTAAGAGGTTGCTTTTGATCTTATAGAATATTTTATATTTTAAACTAATCACAGTATAAAAAATCTGTGTTATTTATAAAATATACCTTATGATCTATGAGGAGGCTTTGATTTTTTTTTCAGAATAAGGTTTCTAAAATCAGACTTCCCTGATTAATTTTTACATGTCATGAATTATTCATCACTTATTCATTATGAACCAAATAGGCTGATATTACAGAACTCATAAAACAAGGTAGAAATGTAACACTAAATCAAAGCCAACCAGTTTAACAGCAGAGCTCTCTTGTTTTCATGTGTTTCTTATTCTAGAGTTCTTAAATAGTACCACGTGCCATCAATTGTATCAAATAAAAAAGCAGGCAGACATTTACAATACTGTTTTTTTTTTTGTTTGAGTTTATTTTTATCGTATAAATACCATGCTCTAAAGTCAGAAAATCCACTGAAAAGGGCTAAATAAAAACAATAAGATGACTCTATAAGCTAGAATTTTTGAAAGTAATTTTTTGGTTTCTTATTAGTTCCATTTGTATGCTTTTTCCTTTTAATGTAAAAAAATGTTTATTGTATATGCTATACAATAGTTACTTCTTTTAATTAATTCTGAGAGTGTTTGGCAGAGAGAAAATGAAAACAATTGCCCCCCTCTTCTACATTAAAGGTAATGTGTGAGAATTACATAAACAGTGAGATTAAGACCTATGGAGTCTCAGTTCTAGATAAATAGACTCCATCTCTATAGATTCTGGACAATATAGACTCAGGAACCTGGGGAGTTTCTGACATGGTATAAATTTTAAAGAAAGTATTTCATTCATCTTGGCATGCAAACATGCATGGACATTGATATGTATTTATTCCCTGTCCCATTCTGAAACAATTTGAGTTAGTGTTTAAAAATCTATAATACAAGAGTTATCCCAGAATGGATTAATAGTAAAAACACAGGGAACATTTACCAAATGCTTAAAAGTCATGCTGAGTTCTTTATGTGAGTAAATTCACTAACAACATCAATCTCTATGAGGCAAGTAACATTATAATGAACACTTTACATAGCTAGAAACTAAGGCTCGGAGAATGTATATGTTGGCTTATTCTCCCCCAGCTAATACAATATCAGATGGGATATAAAGACAGACAACAGCATCCAAATATTTCTAAAGAGAAAATAAGACCAAAATTACTAAACAATTATAGATTTTATTCACAAGGAGAATTTTAAAACAGTGACGACACAAACTCACGTTTGTGACTAATATCTCAAAATTTGGCATTGGCTCAGTTGTTGGATATTATGGGATCAATTTTGAAATATTTTTACCCATTTGTAATGTTGATCTCAGAAGCATTGCCCATCATTACTAAAAATAAAATCTTTTTTCAGTCCTTTGGTCATAGACCAAGGAGAGGGAAAGCTGGGTCAAATGGTGGTTCCATTCCCAATTTTCCTACATTAATGTTTATAGCAGAACAATTCACAATAGCTAAACTTGAATCCAAACTAGGTGCCCTTCAATAGATGAATGGATAAAAAAATGTGGCATATATACATAATGGAATATTACTCAGCAATAAAAGAGAATAAAATCATGGCATTTGCAGGTAAATGAATAGAGTTAGAGAAGGTAATGTTAAGTGAAGTTAGCCAATCCCAAAAAACCAAATGCTGAATGTTTTCTTTGATATAAGGAGGCTGATTCATAGTGGGATAGGGAGTGGGAGTATTGGAAGGAATAGAGGAACTCTAGATAGGGCAGAGGGGTTGGAGGGGAAAGGAGAGGGCATGGGGTTATTAATGATGGTGGAATGTGATGATCATTATTATCCAAAGTACAGATATGAAGACACAATTTGATGTAAATATGCCGGAGTCCGGCCGGAGTCCGGCTGGCTGGGCAAAATAACCGGGGGGTGACAAATAACTTGTGTACGTTGATACAGCAGGAATGGGAGTCGTTTATTGCAGGACAGGAGTGATATTTATACATTCCACACAGCTTATCTTAATTAGCATAAACTAGAAACATCAGTCAACCAATAAGGAATCTCCACACTTAATGGCTCGCTGGTGTTACTTCACAAACCACTCCCTCTGGTATTTTGCCAGGCGCCATCCAGACTTGTTTACAGACTCTAACATTTTCCAGGTGCCATCCTGACTTGTTTACAGACTCTAACATGAATATACTGTGTATACAACCAGGGATATGAAAAATTGTGCTCTATATGTGTAATAAGAATTATAATGCATTCCGCTGTCATATATAAATAAAAAATTTTTAAAAAGGGCATCTTTTTTTGTTGTTCATGCCATTAAAGATAGAGCAACCTGTTTTCTTTGATATTTATCATAGAAGAAGGGAGTTTTTTGCTTCCTCTTATTATAACACACACACACACGCACGCACACACACACTGATTCCAGAATAGATGGTATTCCATCTCTGTACAAGAAGAATTAGAATTATCTACTCAATATTAATATTTACTTGGAAAAAGAGTTATCAATATATTTTAATATATGTGAATATATTAGTTAGCTTTTTGTCACTTTGACCAAGATATCCAACAGGAGTAACTTAAAGGAAGAAAAGTTTATTTGGGGTTCCGGGTTTCAGAGCTTTATTTCATGGTTCACCCACTTCATCCCTCTGCTCCTGAGGTGAAGCAGAACATCATGATGGAAGGGCTTGGTGGAGGAAAGTTGTCCAGGTCTTGGCAGCCAGGAAGCAGGTGGTGAGTAGGGGGTGTGCAGAACAAGCTCAAACACACAAGGGAATTTCTTCAGTGACCTTCATCCTCCAGGGATGCCTCACTTACCTATAGTTACTGCCCAGTTATCATTCAAATTATTAATCCATCAAATCAATGAATCCACCAATGATGTTGCAGCTCTCATGATCTACTCATTTCACCTTGGAACATCACTGCATCCTCTAGCAAGAACTTTTTTGGATGACTATCTCATAACCAAATCAAAATATTCCACCCTTGGCCATCAAAAGTTCATGTTTACCTCAAACTCCAAAATTTGTTTAGTTCATGTTCCAGAATTACCATAAGTTTTACAATTCCAGCATTGATCAAAACTTCAAATCTAAAGTCTCTTCTGAGATGCAGGGCAAACTTGGCTGTGAAGCCTTGTAAAAATCAGAAGCAGGTTATATACTGGCTGGGCAAATAAGTCCTGTATGTTGTATCCACATGCAGCATCTGGGTACACAGTAACAAGAAGTGATCTCCAAAGGACTTGGGGATCCCCAGCCTTTTGGCCTTGCTGGTTGCCCCTCAAATGGCTCCCCCTTAGGCTGGCTTCTCCACAGTTAGAAACTTCTAGCTTGGCAGACTTTCCACATTACTGGCATCTCTTAATTCTTGGGGTCTTAAACCAAGCTTTAGCTTCACTCTCACAGCTTCACACATTGCCATTTCAAGGGCTGCTTGCAGGCATTATGACCCCGCCACACTTGCGGGGTCTCCCAGGCTTTCTTTGGAATTCTCAGTGGAGTCTTCCATGATCTCTTAACTCCAACATTCTGCATTTGTACACAGTCAACACCAGGTGGTCAACACCAAGGTCTGCTGCCAGCTTGAGCCATAGCCAGGACCCCTTGGACCATGGAGCCAATGGCTGCTGAGTGCCTGGTGGCTGAGCACAGTGAAATGAATCCTGGTGAAACAATTTTCTAGATATTTCAGTGCAAACAGTGTATTTGTTTTTACTTTCACACCCTTGAGCCTTCCATGAGTGTGTCGTGCTGATTCCTGAGATGCCATTAAGGCATCTTTCTTATTGACTCTTGCAAAGTACTTAGCTTCTCCTGACTGACAATAATAATTTTAACAATTACGTCTTCCTTGGCCCTAAATTTATAAATACATTTTCAGCCAAAGCGTAAATTTTAAAAATAATTTCTTCTATGCTTTTTCCTCATGGCCTCATATTTGTAATTGCTCTGCCTGGGCCTTAGAGTACCTGGATTACTGGAACATGCAACCACACACAGATTATGTCACTGCTTTAAAACTATGCTTTCTGCATAGGTAACAGTCAAGAGCTAGGTAGCAATGGTGGAACACAAGGGGAGCACAAAGAGCAGAGTGATGTATTGGATTTAAGTTCTTGTTCCTTATTTTCATTGTAAAGTACAGCTCTAATGTAGAATCCTATTTAAGGCCCAGTTAAAGAGAGAATTCTACTAATGAAAACAATTAAATAACTTGAAGTTATCTTCAAAATTCTTAGAAGATGGTGGCTGTAATGTCTCCTTACTTGTATCTACTCTCAACTCCAACTATATTGCTCCCTCCAGTGAATTGCTGCTAGTTCTCTCAGCCTTTTGGGATTTGAAGTATGAAAATATGGCCATTGGCTTAGTGAAGTCCTGACTATAAGATTTTCTTTTTCTTTTTTTTTTTTTAATCTCTGGACTTTTTAATAATCTGAAGCAGCATAAGAACACTGAGGAGACTGGGAAATGCTTGGTTCAAAAGTTCTTGTGCTTCACTAAAAAAAAAAAAAAAAAAAAAAAAAAAAAAANTAACATATATTTATCAAAATTTGTAACTACTTTAGACGCAGTTAGGTGAGAACATGAATTTCAACCCTGAACAATGAAGTGCAAGAATTATTGTGTATAATGACTTTTAGAATATAGAGATAATGATTAGAGTATTATTTATATATATATTTTAATTTATTCTAAATTTTTTTCTTTCTAATGTGTAATCACCCTCTCCTTCTTCAGATTAACTTGATCATTTCCTTATTTTCCACTTTCATACTAATTTGGATTTAATCTGCATCTTATCATTGATAATTTTGGTCAATCTGCTTATATTTTAACTACACAATAGATGATGACCATGAGAATGTTATTGCTATCATCGGGCTACATAGTATATTCTTGGTGTATGCTTTGTCAGTTTACTAAAAAATGGTATCAAGAAAATTTAATGCAAAGTGTGGAGATGTATCTGTGAAACTAGCTCAGAAACATAGCTCTGGATTCAAAGGGAATAAGAAAGCTGAGTTAGGAGACCCTTCAGGGAAAGAATACAAATATCAATCACAAATTACAATGTTGGGGGTATGTAAGGAAAAAAATGTAAGAAACCCCAGGTCTGAGATTTAAGTTGCTGAATCACATATAGGAAGAACTAGAGTTCTTCGGAACTCTTTTTATAAAAATGCAGTAATGATTTCAAACACTTGGATAAGCTATAAGCAGAAGGAAGAGAAGACTGAATAGCAAGAGGTTGGTAAGCAGGGAAAAGGCAGTTTACCACACTATTCTCAGTAAAATAGTAATAGAGATAAAACAATAATACTCTGAGAAATACATATTCCCTCAATATGAAAATTACCCCTTCTTTCTTTGTTATATAAAGGGCTTTTTATAAGAAAACATAATTTAAGCCTTAGGTTATGCAATATGGTTTTGAGAAACAGATTTGGTGAGATAAGGCTTCAGGCTAGACCTTAGGCAATACAGAATAAATTAATGAATCACAGAATGAGAATAATCATTTATCATTGACAATATTCATGACTAAAGTTATTTTCCTTCAAGTCAATTATTTGTTCTTATCATTTGCTAAAAATTTTACTAGTGTCTTTTTCTAAGATTTTCTTTTTTAGATTGTTATGGTTTGGATCAAAGATTCATGTATGAAGCCTTATTTTCCAATGCAGCAATATTTAGATGCAGAACTTTTGTGAAGTGATTAGGTCATGAGGACTCTGACAGATGCATTAAAAAATTGAGGGCATTATGGGAAGGTAGTGGAAATTTTAGGATGTAGGGATTAGTTAGAGGAAGATGGTCACTGGAGGCATGTCTTGGAAGACTATATCTGTCCCTGGTCTTTGCCTGCCTCTCTTTCTCTCTCTTTCTCTTTTCCCAATTCCTAGCTGGTACTAAATAAGTAGATTTCCTCTAATATATCCATATTTCATGATGTTCTGCCCCATTTAAGACTCCAAACAATGGACCAGCCAACCTTGGACTGAAGCCTCTGAAGCCATGAGACAAAATAAATCTACACCCCTTTAAGTTATTTGTGTCAGGTATTTTGGTCACAGTGATGAAAAATCTGACTAACAAACAGGTCAAGTTTATAAAATGTACATATTTGCATAAGACACAAGTGCTGTTATTTTCCTAGTGCTCATAGTTCACGATGTATCCAAGTGGAATGCAATAAAAGCATAGATTCTGTCATAGGAATATCCACTGTGAGTGGTGGTAAGGCAGTTCCTGGTAAAATGTTCCCTCACACTTCCATCCAGGTAACAGAAAATTCAATCAGCAGATAGTTGACATTTAACAAGAATCTCAAGATGTTGAAAAGGGTTATTTTTTAATATAATTGGATCTAAAATAGTAGGAGGCATATAGAAGACGTATTCCCCTCACTGTCAGTACCAAACTTCTTCAATTAGATTAAAACAGATAACATATTTATTTTGGCATTGCAAGTGTGTGCTTATGTGTGTGTACTTTAACTTATCCTCACAAGCTTTCACACATTCACTAAAAAGGACACACAACTGCAAGCTCCCATATAAATGATATTCCAAATATATTAACACAACATTATATATATGTAAATATATATATATATATATATATATATATATATATATATATACATTTAAGGTACCTGCTTTTTAATTAATTGACTACATTAATGAGCAGGAAATATAAGAAAGATTGCAATAGAAATATGTGTATTTATGAGCTCTTTGTGAATGGACCTCATTTTCTTAATGAATGAACTGAGAAACATTCATTTGTCATAAGGGACAATTTCCTCATATCTCTACACAGATTTTAAGTCAATAGTAAATTTTCTTTGTCAGTGACACATGGTTAATAATGGCAATGGATCCTACTGATGACAATTTGGGGATTTTTCATTTTCTCTCTAAAAGCACTGAAGTAGACAATAATTTGTTGAAACAGCACTTATAGTTTAAAGGATGACTCTGAGCAAAACCACAGAGTGCAATAAGGGTCCTTTTGCATTTTATTTAGTGAATATAACACTCCTAAAATGCAGGGTGATTCATCTTATAAACTGAAACATAAATAATTAATTAAATCAGGGAGAGCATTTTGAAAGTTTGGAAAACGAAAGCAAATCCTCCTCTCTCTGAGGGAGTCATATAATAGATTGATAGAATCTATACAAAATTAAGTATAGAGAGTGTTTAATTTCATCAGATAAATTTTGGGGCAAATTAGAATGGATTAGAAGATAAAGAGCATATTACAGACATACTTTGTCTTCTTGTTAAGTTTTGAACTTAAATTTTCTTTATTACGTTGTTAGAACTTAATTTCCACACACTTAAAGTGATCTTTGCAGATCTATAATGCAAAGTTGTCTTAGTAATGACATATAAATCTATTTATATTTCCTTTTTTACATGAAGTTTGGAAACACATAAATTATATTATGTTGGTGAAAATATTTTAAGCTTGAGGGAATCTAGTATTGACTCATAAAAGCAGAGAAAAAATATTATCGAGTTAGAACTTTTCCTTCTGATAATCATTGAGATGTATATTTAATAATTCAGAGGCTAAATGATCAATAGAAATGTATCATCAAGGTAAATTATGTTAATGTGTCATTTGAAGATCATGATTAACACAATTTTTACTTCTTTTTTATTATAAGAGCAATCTCTACAACTTTATGTGCATGACCAGTACATGTATCCCACAGAGCAAAGGACTGTGCCCTAATTGTGCACACTAACCATACCTGGAAAAAGACTCACTTTGTATAGCCAGTTTAGAGAGTGCTGGTTTTTAGTTCCATAGAATTTCTCAGAATATTTAATATGATTATAGACATTTTGAATCTCAAAAGTTGAAAAGATATTCAATGTATCACAGAATTTAAGAATATATTTCACTGAATATCATTGTGTGAGTGCACTTATGAAAATCACTAGGAATTTTGATTTATTGTAATTTATATGTGGCAGTGATTTCTAACTTTAAACACTCCTTGGTTTTTAAAAATATTTTTTCACCTTAGGTTTATATATCATTTCAAAACCCTAGAAAAATATTAATTGTAAAATTAATTTCAAATCATATTGTTTAATAAAAGTCAGTCAACTTTGGCTCTTTTTTTGTTTTTATGCATACTACCTTCCAGATTTTAAGTAATTTTATAAGAATTTCTCCAGTGATTTACTGCTGAAGAAAATATTTATTATTTAACTTATTCATATAAAATAACACTACAATAGAGGTAAACTTAATCAAATGTGAATAGAAAATGCAATGATAATGCTATAAGTATTAATCAATAAACAATATTAATAACAGAAAGTTTTGCTTATAATAGATTTGAATTAGAAATAACCCAAATTTCCATAAAGTTTTGAAGCATCCTGCAATATATCCATAGGATGAAACACTTCTCAGAAGTAAAAAGAGACAAATTAACACATGGAATAATATATATTCTATATACATGTGTATAGTTCACATACACAGTCTATATATTCTATATATGCAAAGTATATACCCACACACCCACATAGTTTAAGGAAAATGTATACAACTCTTTTAGTTCCTTATGAAATAATCTAGAAACTCCACAAAAACTAGACATGACATTTTATTATATTGTTATAAAATGATCTTATAAAAACAAAGGAAACTATTTTGGCAGCAAAATCAAGCTGTTGGATGTATCAAATTTATCTAACCTTAGGCCCAAGGTGAACACATACATCAAAAGGTCAGCTTTTGCTCCTACTTTGTTTCTGTTTAAGAGTGAAGAGTAATTATTTTTCTACCATCTCACACATATGAATTCTAGTCCAGTAATGGATTATATGTTATTAGATTTAGTCAAGGGAAGCCTTGAAAACTAACTTTTGATTATCAGAAGAATAAAATATTAACAAATATTGCAATGACTGCCTTTTTGTGAGCAGACATAAACCATTATGTCTAAGGTATGTTAATCAAGTGAAATTGTTTATTATTTAAATAAACGTATTTGTGTATATATATATATATATATATATATATATATATATATATATAATTACAAATAATAATTATGTGAACATAAAATTATTATGCAACTATAATATGCCTAATTATGTGTGCTTTGAAGGTAGAGCAGTAGGTGTTTTTCAAAGTAGCATCTAAATTATTTTCCATTCTGGGTAGTTCTTTTTCTCCATTTCATACTAGTTGCTGTTGAGATAAGGCTGTTAGGCTATGCTATTTTCCACAGGAAAAGGAAAATGATACTAAAAAATTAAAATGTCTTTTAAAAGTTTTTATTCTCATACATGTTTTTCTCTTAGAAAAATAATATTCTTGAAATTTCAGAGACAGAAATACAGAGATAAAATGACATTCTTGAAATTCTTCCATTTAATTTTGAAAATATCAAGAACCAAATCATGAAGAAAGATCCAGTATATAAACTATAAAATAAGAACTCCAAAGAGTATCATGCAAAAACATGTTTATGCTTCACAATATCTTTGGGTCAAAGATGTTAGGAAGCAAGAAACACATTGACAAAATATTAGACTCGTGGGTTTTGCTACTCCTCACAAGTCAATTGTAATGTAGACACAGATAGGTTTGTGGGGTTGAGTACTGATTTTCAAACGCTTGAAAGTTTCAGGTTTTCAGAAAAGATCCCCTATCAGGTTTTTTATTTGTTTTTTCTTTCTTTCTTTCTTTTTTTAGTTATACATAACTGTAGAGTATTTTTGACATTTATATAAATATGGAGTGTATCTTGTTCTAATTAGGATCATGGATTTTTGGTTGTACATGATGTGTAGATTCAGCATATTCATATATGTACATAGGTAAGAAGGTCATGTTGTATTCATCCCATGATCTTTCCTATTGCTTTTCCTCTTCCTTCCCATCATTTCCCTTTGTCTAATCCACTGAAATTTCATTCTTCTCTTCCCCCATATTGGGTGTTAGCATCCACATATCAGAGAAGACTTTCAACCTTTGTAGTTTTTTGGAGGGGGTGTTGGCTTATTTCATTTAGCATAATAATAGTCTCCACATCCATCCATTTTATTAGCAAAATTCATAAACTCACTCTTTTTGTGGTTGAGTAATATCCCACAGTGTATATATACACTAAATTTTCTTTATCCATTCATCTGTTGAAGGGCACCTAGATTGATTTCATAGCTTAGCTATTGTGAATTCATGTTCTATAAACATTGATGTGGCTGGATTACTGTAGTGTTACTGAATTTAAATCCTTTCGTATATACCAAGTGGGGTAACTGGATCAAATAGAGTTTCCATTCCAAGTTTTCTTAGGAATCTCCATACTTCTTTTGGAGTGGTTGCACCAATTTGCAGTCTGGGAATAATCTAACAAAAGAAGTGAAAGATCTGTACAATGAAAGTTACAAAAAATTAAAGAAATTATAGAGGAAGATCTTAGAAGATGGAAAGATCTCCCATGTTCTTGGATAGGCAGAATTAATATTATCAAAATGGCCATACTACCAAAAGTCCTACATAGATTTAATGCAATTCCTATTAAAATTCTAATGATGTTCTTCATAAAAATGGAAAAATCATGAAATTCATTTTGAAAAATAAGAGGCCCAGAATAGCCAAAGCAATTCTTAAAAAAGCGAAGCAGGAGATATCACAATACTAGACCTTAAATTATACTACAAAGCCATCAAAACAAAAACAACATGGTATTGGCACCAAAACAGACATGAAGACCAGTGTTACAGAATAGAAGACACAGAGGCAAACCCACATAAATACAGTCACCCCCCACTAGAGGCACCATAAACATACATTGGAGAAAAGATAGTCTTCAACAAATGGTGCTGGGAAAACTGAAAATCCATGTGACATGCACAAAACTCAACTCAAAGTGTATTAAAAACCTAGGCATTATATTTGAGACTCTTCACCTACTTGAAGAAAATGTAGCCCAACTCTCCATCATGTCAGCTTGGGAAGTGACTTCCTAAACATGATTCATTAAAATGCAAGAAATAAAATCAAGATCAATAAATGAGGTGGTATCAAACTAAAAAGCTTCTTCACACAAGAAGCAATCAAGAATGTGACTGGGTATGGTGGCACATGATTATAATCCCAGCCACTTGAGAGGCTGAGTCAGGAGGATCAGGAGTTCAAAGCCAGCCTCAGCAAAAGCAAAGCACTAAGCAATTCAGTGTGACCCTGTCTCTAAACTTGATTGAACTCGAGTGCCCCTGAATTCAATCCCTGGCACCAAAGGAAAAAAAAATGAACAGAGAGCCTACAGAATGGGAGGAAAATCTTTGCCACTTGCATCTCATATGCAGCATTAATCTCTAGGATATATAATGAACTCAAAAAACACCAAAAAATCAAAAAACAAAAACAAAACATCCAAATAACCCAGTAAACAATGGACAAAGGAAATGAACAGGCACTTCACAGAAAAAGAAATATGAATGATCAACAAATAAATATAAAAATAAATGTTCAACATCTCTAGCAATTAAAGAAATGCAAATTAAAACTACACTGAGATTCTATCTCACTCAAGTCAGAATGGCAATTATCAGAAATACAAGCAACAATAAATTTTGACAAGAATGTGGGAAAAAGGGTACACTCACTTATTGCTGTTGGGACTGTATCAGCTTTGACATAAATGTAACATGGCATGCTCATGATAGAATAACAATGCTGTGAAAATTACTTAGTAGATGGCCCCGGCTTATTAGGTTGCATATTATTGGCAAAAAGAAAGCAATGAAATGTTGATCCATGGATCCCAAAGGGAGAGAATTATTTTATCAGGAGAGCCATAGGATTAGAAGGAGATGCTGAAGAATACGGATGTATCTCAAGTACAGTCAATGGTAGATTCATGATAATTTGCAGCAGCATTGGCCCAACATGTGGAATGATCTGGGAGGACCTGACACAAAGCAGCATAGAAAGTGCAGGCCTCTCAGTGACCCTGTAGGCTAAGTTCTACTAGAATAAAGAAAATGAAAAAAAAAAAACAGGTCAAAAATATAGGTCAAGTAGAGTTAAATATCTTAACCAGAACTCACAGAGAATCAGTGTCACTCGTCAAAATTCCTGTGGGCACAAAAGGTTTTCAGGAGACTTCTTGAAAGGGGAAAGCTCCCAAAGAAGACTCTGTTTTAAAATACAGACATTTAATTTGAAAGAACTTACATTTCTGCAGTTAGTTAAAATGGGAATCTGCCATCATGAAATTTACAGGCAATAAAGCTTTTGCATCATTTGATTTTTGAATGCATATCTGTTGATAAACTTGCCTAGCAAGGATCATCAACTTCCTGTTTTTGATAAAACTTAAAATAGGCTCAGTTTGATTGATTTTCCAAGGTATTAATGCAAAGTGAGAGGTGATATGGAGACCAGAATCAGTTCTACTGGGCTCTTACTCTTGCATGTTTGCATGCTTCAACGGCACCTCCATGTCTTTCTGCTATCTCTCAGCACAGTAGCTGTAATTAATGGCTATGCTACCATTCTGTGATCTTTCCACTCTGTGGAGATACCTGACAGCATCTTTGCCACAAAATTACTGTAAAAAGATTATTTCTGCCTTTTTCCATTAAGCCATAGGCAATATGTCCTGGGATTCAAAAGATCATGCAAGGACATGAAAGCCTTGGATAGTTGGGAATCATATTTTGCTCCAAAGATTCAGTGTCTGAAAATTTGAGATTAATTAGCAAGTCTTTGACTTCCTAGGGGGATGACATTTGCATAACTCCTCTGAGGCTTAGTTTATTAATCTGTAAAAAGGAGATGCCCTGCCTGCTTCAGACATTCTTTCTGAACATTGCTTGGAGTAATGTATGTAAAAGTGCTTTTTAGTATTAAAAATATTAATATTTGAAATAGTTAAAATATTAAAATCACCTAAAATTACTGTATTGATCAAGTTAAATAGTACTAAATATACATTCTAGAATATATTTAATAGGAAAATATATTATAAAAATTGTCTGAAGATACATTTCATTTGTAGAAGTCAACATTTATGGAAATATTTAAAATAACTGGTATCAAATACTATCTGTTAAAGGATAAATTACACTAATTAACCCTGATATATTTTGTTTTAGATACACTAATTTTACAAATTACTCAATAACTAAAAGCAGTACAAGTTCTAAATATAGAGAAAGCATCTTATTTATTATTTATACACACATGCGCGCGCGCGCACACACACACACACACACACACACACACACATGCCCCCCTGTAAAAACTTATTTTACAGGTCAGACTTCAAGTTTAATTGTGTGAGTGGGGGAGTGCTGTGAAATGTAACCTAAGTACATATCCTAAGGACTTTGGAATCCTTACTGCAAATCAGTTTCTAATAGAACTTATAGAATTATGGAATAATTTGTTGGTTCTCTGAATTATATGTGGACTGGTGCTAAGATTGCTATATAAGTCTATTACAGATTAGACAGAACAAATAAGCCCTACTTGAAGCTGAGAGATTAGAGTAAATGATCACTTGTGTTTTTCACAAGTTCTTTCATTATATTGTTTCAGTTCTTTGCTTTTTTTTTTTACTTTTTATTGAAAGAATGAGTATAAAGTCATACATACAGACTTTAAAAAGTGGATAATAGATTTTCAATTTGTATAATTATTTTCTATATAAATGTAGTTCACTCTAATATATTTTAATCAAAACTATGTCTTATGGTTTAGATATTAAGTGTCCCCCGCAGAAGCTCATGTGTGAGACAATGCAGGAGAGTTTAGAGGTGAAATGATTGGGTAATAAGAGTCTTAACCTAATGAGTACATTAATCATCTTACAGGGATTAACTGGGTGGTGACTGTAGGCAGGTAGGGTGTGGTTAGAGGAGGTGAGGTCATTTAGGACATACCTTTGAGGCATACATTTTGTCCCTGGTCTGCTGTGTCTCTCTCTGTCTCTCTGTTTCCTGATAGTTATGTCCTGAGCTGCCATTCTCTACCATATCCTTCTACATGATGTTCTCCCTCACTTTGGGTTTCAAAGACTGTAATCAGCTGTCTGCAGACCTCTGAAACTCAGCCTCTTAATAAATATTTGCTCCACTAATATTCTTGTCAGATCTATGGTTAACAGTGGCAAGAAAGATGACTAAAACAGCATAAATTCAGGAGTTTTCTAAAAATATAAGTTCTATAGTCTTACTTTTGTGACCTCATTGCAGATTCTATTAAAGTTCTGGGTAGGTTAAAATTATTTTGCATAATCAACAAATGAAAGAATGTATCATCTTTTAGTGTATTCTGATTTTAATATCTTTCCAACAAGAATTACTTTCTTTTAAAATTATGTTTTTTCTTATTTCATAGCTGATTTAATTAATCATTAAGAATAAAGTAAAGTGCATGGCATTAAAAATAGGCATATAAGATTTTATTATAATTTCCTTATATCTTATCTTTATTACACCTACCAAAAGTAACCCACAGATTCACTTATTTAGGATCAATTTCTCACTTGACTCTGTAGAAGATGCTGAAACTGAGTGTGGGTATGTGTATATGAGCAAAATTTTAAAATCTTAGCCTAAACAAAATTCAAACGCTTATTTTGCTCTTAACATTTATGTAAGATTCTCAATGTATATGAAATAGAAGCATCGATTAGGATTTAGATGATTGAATAACCTCTGATACTACGTGACTAAATTGATCAGTACTGGTGTTAAGAATCAAATTTATGTTACCTGAATGAAAGATTTTTATAATAATGTGGAATGGGGCAATTTTGGTGCCAAGAGGAAAAACACACTTAAATAGGATAATTGAAGAAAGATTAATGAAGATTCTCTACACCAAGATACGAGTAGCTTTAAAGGAAAACAAAAAAGAATGGGGAGTCCTACAATTCTAGTATTGGAGGGATAAGTCGACTGAGCAATTAATGAAATCTAGAAATAATTGGACCAAGGATTTGGGGCCATTACATTTGGCAGAAAAACATAGAAATTGCAAATCTATCACCACCAGGTAAAAAGGCCAAGGGAAAACTCGAGAATATATTTCCCTGTTGAATCTTTGATTTCCTGAATGTTTCCATTAGCTGAAACAAGCTGGAGGAAAAAAAAATTAAGAATTTTTAATAATGTAGTTAATAGAGAAAAGTTTCCCTTGGTATATACAACAGAGTAAAAGATGATGAATAGCTAAAACTAAAAGTCAAATGTACAGTATGCAGTGACCAAGAACAAGAATAATAAATACTATGAGTAAGCCTTTGAATTAGAAGTATAGAAAGAGCAAGGACTGGAAAAAAAGAAGGATGCGTCAATTTTTAAAGGATTTCTGGGTCAACTTTATAGATGAAGTGATACAATCTTAGACTCATGGTTGAATAATATTGAGGATAGATTCTGACCAAGATAGGTGGGAGAAAATTAATTAAGAAGCTACTACTATTGTTTAAACAATGCACGAAGAGAGATCGAACTGAATTAATGTTAGTAGAATTGTGAAGAATTAGAAAAATTTATGAGATGATTATGATATTGTTCCATAATAAAGGTGATCAAATATGAAGGCTGATATGAAGAGTAAGTTATAGAAGAAAATGCAAGTTGTTTAAATAGGATTATATGCCAAAGTATTGATGATCTCGTTATACCAAAAAGAGTATTAGAAAAAAAACGTATTTTATTTGAGAAAATATGAATTCAGCAGTGAAGATGCTTTATTTGGAGCACTTGTAGCCATTTAATTATTTCAATCTGAGCATTCAGTTTTATACACCCATATATGTACATGCATTCCTATATACATAGAACCAAACCCAGCATTGGGAGTAATTTATAAACACAGGTTAATTGAAATAAAAGTGAATGAATTTGCTCAAAGACACTATAATGCTTAGGATAAGAAAGCATGAGGAGCAGGATGAAAGTGGTGTTTGTTAAGTTGTATTAAAGTTGAATTCAGCAGAAGAAAGAAAAAAACTAAGGAAAGGTATAAAAATAACCTGTAAGGGACTGCACATCTGGTGGCAACCCTGATGGGGTAATTTGGAAGTTTTCTAAAGTTGGTGATGTTGGAGCACTGTCAGGGATGTGAAGGGAAGCAACACATGGAACATTAAAAAGAAAGGAAAGGATCAGACATTATAAAAAAAAATCAATGTTCAGTTAAGAATAGTTTTGTACCTGGGAAATAAGAAAACACGATTCTTTCTATTATGAAAAACAAACCTGCATTTAGCACACTATTTAATAGATAAACAACTTTGTGGCCAATTATGTAAGATATTTAGCTAGCATTTTAAATTGTATTTTACATGAACACAAGAGATTCTAACTTTCCTTTTCTATAAAAAAATATTTATTATCTCATAGCTAAGAACAATCACTTTTGTCATGTTTAAAGGCTTGTAAATTTGAAGATTTTTTGGTAACATCTTATTTTCAATAAACTTGATTCATGTAGTCATTATGGTGTGATATATTATGATATAGTAACTTGTTATTATATATAGCTCTATTAAATCTCATGAAACAGCTTAGAAATAAAGATGTAAAAGTTTAGAAGTAAAACAAGGGGAAAAGTTAACCAAGGCAAATGTTAGAGGAAAACAGTGCTGCATTTAGTTCTATTTTATGGCAAAAAATTCCTAGAGATAATAGAGCTATTTTCTAATATTAACAGGAACAATAGGAGACGGAAGGAAGATGGCGGCGAGGGGAGTGCATTGCCCCCGTGTGCTGCTTCACTGTGTGGGAGTATGACAAGTCAGGACGGCTAAAGGATATCTTGTTAGGAATTTCCAGCAATAGTGGGGTGCTCCAGAACCTGGAGGAAGGATTTCCATCGCACGAGGATCGGCTATGGGGACTCAAACGCGAGAGGTTGTCGCACGGAGGGTAACACTGCTTATTCAGCAAACCGCCC
>NW_026000093.1:32407948-32416613 GCF_001458135.2 Marmota marmota marmota | reverse complement strand
GAGGGTGGAGGATGGGAAAGGCAGCGGAGCACAACAGACACTAGTATGGCAATATGTAAATCAATGGATGTGTAACTGATGTGATTCTGCAATCTGTGTATGGGGTGAAGGTGGGAGTTCATAACCCACTTGAATCAAAGTGTGGAATATGATATGTCAAGAAATTTGTAATGTTTTGAGCAACCCACAATAAAAAAAAACAGGAACAATAAACCAAAAATATATATTTCTAGATTTGTATGTGACCAAAAACAAGGCTTGAAATCTACAGAAAATATAAACATACTGAAAAATAAAGACATAAATTCAAATTCAGGGAACTTTTAATGTATGTTTGTAAAAAGTTAATGCAACAAACAAACAAAAATTAGTGCATATGGTAAGATAGAACAACCCAGTTAACAAAATTTACCTATTGTGAATATTAAGAACTATGTTATCTCATACACATCACAACAAATAAAAATCATGTTTTTTTCATTACATTAGAAGTATTTTTAAATATGATTTAAGGCTGAGCTATGAATCAATTCTACACATTCAAAGAATAGATCTGATACTAATGGGAATAATTTAGTAGTCAATAAAAAAATCTATAAAACTGCAATATTTATAAATAAAACATTGTTTCTTTGTTGTAGTCAGCTTTTTTGCCACTGTGACCAAAAGACCTGACAAGAACAATCAGAAGAAAAGTATATTTTAGGGCTCATAATTTCAGAGATCTTAGTCCATATACTGCTGACTTTATTCCTCAGATATCAAGGTGAGTAAGAACATCCTGGTGGAAGAGTGTGGTGGAGGAATGTGGCTTCAGTCACGGCCCCTGGAAACAGGGAGACAGACTAAGCTCAGCTCACAAATTAAGTACCCCAGATATGCCCTCAATGATCTACCTCCTTAAGTCACAACTTACCTTCAGAAACCACTCAGTTAATCCCTATCAGGAGATTAACTCACTGATTTGGGTTAAGGATCTCATAACCCATTCATTTCACCTTCTTTCATTGTCTCACACATGAACTTTTGGGGAACACCTCAAATCTAAACCATCACATTCTTTTTGTTCAGTTTTTTGAGGAGATATAATTGACAATTAAATTATATATATTTAAGGTAGATAAGTTGGACCATGGGGGTCCTTGTAGCTGTGAAATTCACAGACTTGCTTAATGTCACTCTTGGTTTTCAAGCGACTACCTTTATCAGTAGCACCTCAACCTCAGGCATTATAATACAGAGCAAGACTCCATCTGTTAAGGATAAGACTAGGCTGGTGAAATCTCACACTAGGAAGATCCTAACAGCCCTCATGCCCAGGCTAGTGCCCATGAATGGGGCCTCAACATTAGCCCTGTGCCATGTGGAGACACACAATGCTGGTCTATTAGACTTCAATTCCAGCCAGTATCACCTGCAGTGTTGGGCCACAAGTCCACCTCAGCAGTAGGCAGTAAGGCAACACATCTGGACTTAAGGTATTATTAAGAGCTAAAGTTGCAGAAGTGATTACAGTTTAAAAAAAAGAAAGAAAGAAAAAGAAACAGATAAAAAAAAAGTAGACTGTTTAGAATTCCTGCAAAGACAAGCATAAAGAAAAGCAGATTAGGAAGACTCCACTTGAACTACCTAATTCTTCCGTCCTCAAATGATGTCACTATCATACATCAAGAGTTTGGGGGAAACCATGATCTCAACTAATGGCCAGAAATGGCCAAATAGCAAACTCTTAGATGGGAAATTTAAAAGAGCTGTTTTAAGTAAATTTAACAGATTTTACAGAAACATAGAGATAAGATTCAAAATTCTAACAAATTTAGCAGAGAAGTGGAAACAATTTTAGAAAATCAAACAGAAATCATTGAGCTGAAGAAAAGTGAAATGAAAACATAAAAAATCATCCATAGCAGGATTAATCAAAGAGAAGAGTCAGTAATCTTAAAGACAGGCTATTTGAAATTATTCAGTTGGAGGATTAAAAAAAGAAAAAAAGATGAAGAGAAATGAAAAAAAAGTAGGAATATTGGGACAAAATTAAAAGCATAAATATTTGGGTTATTGAGATTTCAGAAGGACTTGAGAATATAAAAGAGGTAGAAAAATTATAGTTGTAACAGAAAACTTCCACAAAACTTGAGAAGAATACAGATATCCAGGTACAGGAAGGTGGAAGATCACCAGTCAAATTTAACTCAACCAACTGCACAATGACATATTATAACCCATCAAACTTTCAAAGGCAAAATATAAAGAGAAATTGCTAAAGACAGCAATGGAAAGGAAACAAACAATGTAAAAGAGTATTCTAAATCACTTAACATCTGACTAATCAGCAGAAATCTTATACGCCCAGAAGGTGGTGGCATGAGATTTTCACAGTACTGAAGAAAAAAAAACTGTCAACAAAGAGATATGTACTGAGCATTTCTTTAGGAAATGAAGGAGAGATAAAGCACTATTACCAAACTAAAGCAGAGAGAGTATATCTCCACCAGACTTGTCCTGTAAGAAATGCTAATTTCTTCAAACTGAAAAAGACAAATAATAATAATAATAATAATAATAATAATAATAATAATAATAATAAATAACAAGAAAACATTAATTGGAAGGTACAAAACTCTTTGTTAACATAAATGTTACAGAAAAATCCTGAATGGTCTAATATTATATATCTGTGTTTTGAACATCCATATCTATTTTTTAAAAACTATTTTTTAGTCATACATGACAGTAGAGTATATTTTGACTTATTTATACAAACATGAAATATATCTTATTTTAATTAGGATCCCAGTCTTGTGGTTGTACATATTGTAGAATTCATTGTGATGTGTTCATATATGTACATAGGAAAGTTATGTCAGACTCATTCCACTGTATTTCCTAATCCTGTTGTTGCTCCCTTTCTTTATTCTCCTTTGTCTGATCCACTGAACTTCTATTTCTCCCACCCACATTGTTGTGTATTAGCATCTACACATGAGAGAAAACATTTGACCTTTGAGTTTTGAGGATTGGCTTGTTTCACTTTGCATGATTTTAAAAACATTATTTTCTTTGTAATATAATTTTTAAAATAACTTGTTTGTTTTAGTTATACATGACAGTAGAATGTATTTAGACATATCATATATACAGGGAGTTTAACTTTCCATTTTGTGGTTGTACATGTGGAGTGCACTGATTGTGTATTAATATATGTGCATAGGAAAATTATGTCCAATTTATTCTACTATCTTTCCCATTTCAATTCCCCCTTCATTCTCCCCCCTCTCCACTGTCCAATCCAATGATCCTCTTACTCCTCTCTTCTCCCCCACCCCTCTTAATATGAGGTAGCATCAATATATCAAGAGAACATTTGGTTTTTGAAATTGGCTTATTTCACTTAGCATGATAGCCTCCAGTTTCATCCATTTACCAGCAAATGCCATAATTTCATTCTTCTTTAAGGTTGAATAATATTCCATTGTGTATATGTACCACACAATATTTATCCATTCATCTGTTGAAGGGCATCGAGGTTGGTCCCATAGCTTAGTTATTGTGAATTGAGGTGCTATGAACATTGATGTGGCTGCAACATTACAGTATGCTGATTTTAAGTCCTTTGGATATAAATGCCTAGGAGTGGGATAACTGGATCAAATGGTAGGTCTATTTCAAGTTTTCTGATGAATTTCCATACTGCTTTCCAGAGTGGATGCACCAATTTGAAGTCCCACCAGCAATGTATGAGTTTGTCTTTCCTCCAACATCCTCACCAACATTTGTTGTTACTTTTATTCTTGATAATCATCATTCTGACTGGAGTGAGATGAAATCTCAGTATAGTTATAATTCGCACTTCTCTAATTGCTAGTGATGTTTAACATTTTTTTCATATATTTGTTGATCATTCATATTTCTTCTTCTATAAAGTGTCTATTCAACTACTTAGCTCATTTACTGATTGGGCTATTATTGATTGATTTTTTGTGTTAAGCTTTTTGAGTTCTTCATATTTCTTAGAAGTTAATACTCTATCTGAGGTGCAGGTGACAAAGATTTTCTCTCTTATGTAGGCTCTCTATGCACATTCTTGATTGTTTCATTTGCTGTCAAAAAGCTTTTTAGTTTGATTCCATCCCATTTCTTGATTCTTGATTTTATTTCTAGCACTTTAGTAGTCTTGTTGAGGATGTCAGTTCATAAGTCAACCTGATGGAGAGTTGGACCTACTTTTTCTTCTAGAGGGTCTTGGTCTAATGCCTAAGTCCTTGATCCATTTTGAGTTGAGTTTTGTGCTGGTTAAGAGATAAGGGTTTAATTTCATTTTATTACATATTTAGTTCTTGAATGGTGAAATATTCTATGTATTCATGTTAGTCTAAATTATTGATTGGATTATTTAGTTCCGTAAATTTTCTATTAACTTTTTGTTTGGAGGTGCTGACAGAGGTCTGTTAAAAGTCACCAAGTATTATCACATTGTGGTCTGTTTGAGTCTTAAAATTGAGAAAGTTTTGTTTGATGTACATATATGCTCCATTGTTTGGGCCACAAATGTTTTTGATTGTTATGTTTTGTTGATGTATAATTCCCTTTAGCAGTATGAAATGTCCTTCTTTGTCCCATCTCTTTAACTTTGACTTGAAGTCCACATTATCTGATATGAGGGGGGGAAAAAAACTCTGATTGTTTACAAGATCCATGTGAATGATATGTTTTTTTCCCCAATTGTTTTACCTTAAGTCAGTGGATCTGTTTGCCTATGAGGTGAGTCTCTTGGAGATAACATATTATTGGGTATTATTTTATAATCTGAACTGTCAGTCTATGTCTTTTGATTCATGGGTTTATGCCATTAACATTCTATGTTATTATTGATATATTATTTTTATTTCCTCTCATTTTGATTTATTTCTGGCTTTTAACTTGAATTAATTTTTTACTTGATTCACTGTTCTTTTAGTGTAGTTACTTCCTTTGCTGTTTTTTACTTTTATTTTTCATTTATTCTTTATGAAATATCTTATCAAGTATAATTTATAGTATGGGATCTATAATTTTGAATTCTTTTAACATTTTTTATCATGAAATGTTTTTATTTCATCATCAATTCTGAAGCTTAATTTTGCTGGGTATAGTATTCTTGGCTGGAATCCATTTTTTTTTCAGAGCTTGGTATATATTATTCCAAGACCTCCTAGATTTGAGGGTCTAGATTGAGAGATCTGCTGAGATCTGGATTAATTGCTCACTAAATATTACCTGTCATTTTTCTCTGTCAGCCTTTAAAATTTTATCATTATTCTGTATGTTAGGCATTTTCATAATAATGTGCCTTGGTGTGGGTCTCTTATAATTGTATACATTTGGCATCTGGTAAGGCTCCTGGGTTTGATTTTCCATTTCATTCTTTAGATTTGAGAAATTTTCTGATATTATTTCTTTGAAAAGATTGTGCATTCCTTTGGTTTGTATCTCTAAGCCTTCATCTCTCCCAATAAATCTTATATTTGGATTTTTCAGGTTATCTCATATTTCTTGGAAGTTTTGTTCATGGTCTCTTAACTCTTTTCTCCATGGTCCATTTTGTTTTCAAGATAATATATTTTGTCTTCATTGCCTGCACTCTGTCTTCCAAGTGAACTAGTCTGTTGGTGATGCTTTCAATTGAACTTTTAATTTGGTTTTATTGATTCCTTCATTTTGAGGATTTCTCCTTATTTTTTTTTCAGAGTTTCTATTTCTTTATGGAAGTTATATTTCACTTCCTGTATTTCTCTCTAATTTCATTCCTTATATCACCCTTTAATTTGCAGATCAATTTAACTATGTAGATCCTAAACTCCTTCTCTAACATGTCTTCCACTGTGATGTTGATGGATTCTGCTATTGGAGTATCAAGATTTGTTTGGGAGTGATTTGCTCCTTTACTTTTTCATGTTGTTTTTGTGTGTACCCATCTAGCAGTATGGATCTGAGGCAGTAGAGTTTCTGCCCTATGGACCTATAGAGTCCCTGAAGGTTTCTAGTACCTTACTGTTTGGGGGTGAGAAAAATAATAAAAACAACCAATACAAACAATATATTGTATTAAACCAAATAGTTTCTCCTATGACTTATACAATGTTAATTATCACAATAAACAGGAATGATATGGTCAGTTATTGCCTATAATAAAAACAGCAAGTTTACAAAAGGGTTTACAATTAAAAATTGTGGGCAGGGAAAAAACAGAAATGATATTGGATGTGATGATTATGAGGGAGGAGGAAAGAAGATAGAGGTAAAAAATTAATGAAAGAGTGAAGAAACAATAGAGATTCACTGTTAAGTGGAAGAAAAGAGAGAATCAAGGGAAGCAGGTGAGAATATATATATATATATATATATATATATATATATATATATTTACTATATATATAGTAAAAATTAAAAATAAAAGAATACAAAACAAAACTAAAATATAATAATCAAACATATTAGTCCTCAACAAATTGGTCCATGAAACTATAACTGGCTTCAAAAATGCTAGAAATGAGGAAAAAAAATGACTATGTGTGGATGTCCATGAACCATTAAGGTCACAATGAAACAAAAGGAAAAAAATAGAGAAAAAAATCTTGATTAGAAGTTAAAAATTCTTTCTACTGAAGTTCAAAAGACTACCAGCTGTCCTCTCAGCACTTTTAAGTGGAGGTTTTCTAGAGTATGATTCTTCAACCTCTGGATTGCTAGAGTGAGAAAGGGTGAGACAAATAATAAAAACAACCAATGCAAACAATATATTGTATTAAACCAAATAGTTTCTCCTATGACTTATACAATGTTAATTATCACAATAAATAGGAACAATATGGTCAGTTATTGCCTATAATAAAAACAGCAATTTTACGAAAGGGTTTACAATTAAAAATGGTGGGCAGGGAAAAAAACAGAAGTGATATTGGATGTGAAGGTGGAATTCCTGGAAGTAGGGTTTAGGCTTAGGTGGGATCCAAGCTCTTTGCTGAGTAACAATTGGTCTAGAGTTTTAAAACCTGTACATCTCCAGACCCATCAATTGCCAGTCCACGCTGGAACACTGTACACCTGAGGTCTTCCCTGGGTTCCACTCATGTGCTAGAGGAGCCAATTCTTAGTCCACTATATTATTTGTGGACCCATTTCCTGGTCTCAGGTTCAGTTTTGAACTCAACCTCTCCTGCCCCAGCCTTTCTGAGTTCCTGGCCAGATGTGTCTCTCAAAGTCAAAACAATAAGCAGCCTGATGGGAGTGGAAGGGGTAGAGCTGGGTGGGTTTCCACAACTTGTTGTCCTCTGTGTAAACTTCTTTCCATGTTTGATTTTATCCTGGTCACTTAAGCACATTCTATGTTTTGTTAGGCAATGTGTGTGATCTCTCAATGCTCCATACCCAGAAACTCCTCAGGCCTCCCAAAAATGCAGGTTCCTTTAATTCTCTTATCCCTTTCCTTTGTTCATAGAGGGACCACTCTGGTTGGTGCATCTGGCCCAGCCATGTAGCAGCTGTGCTACTGGAGATTTTTTCTTTATTGTATTATATCTAACCTCCTGAGTCCTTGTTCTGCTTTGAATATCCAGTTTTAAATGACAGTAAAGTCCCTCCCCCTCTTTTTGGGGGGGTTCACCCACCCTCTTGAGAGGCTTCCTTCCTATCAGCAGCAAAGAAAGATTCTGTCTCTATCACACCACATTGAAACCCTTCATTCAACTTTAAATTATTCATTTATTTAGTTTGAAGATTAAAAACAAAACAAAAATAATAGCCATTTAACTATGTTTGAAGATAAGGAATATAGAAAAAAATTTAGAAGATATGATCAGGTATCCAAAGTCCAAAATGTGGAGTACAATAAGGTGAAAAAGTACAAGAATAGAGATTTTTATTAGTGCATTTTCTCCTCTCTGTTCCCACTCTTTTAGTATTGTGGATTGAACCCAAGGCCTCACACATGCTAGGTATTCCTCTGCCTGTGAGCTATTCCCCAGTCCCCATGTTTCTTTTCTTATATTTATGATCATATTAAGTTACTGTCACTTAAAAAATAACTCATTATAACCAAGATACGTTTTGATAACCACAAGACAAAAATCTAATAGACAAACCAAAGATAATATGCATGAAATCAAAATTTCCTTCTACAGTAAATCATTTAACCACAAAGTAAGACTGTAAGAGAGTTTTAAAGAAAGAAAGACATTGCGATAAATTTAGATAACAATTTGCAAAATCAACTGTAGTAAGAACTTACTTTATTGGTAATTACATTTATGTCAATCAATGAAATTATCCAACTAAAAAACCCAGATTGGCTTTTTGGATTTAAAACAAGCCAACAGTATGTTGCTTACAAGAAACTAACTTCTTATCTTAGGATACACATAGACTGAGGGTGAAGGGATGAAATAAAATATTCTATGCAAATGCACTCCAAAAGAAATCAGGAGTTATATTTGCTTATGAAAAAAATAGACTTGAAGTCAAAAGCAGTAATAAAAGACAAGGAATATCACTCTATAATAGTAATCAATCAGCAAGAAATAACAATGACAAATATATACATGAAACCAGTATTTTAATATCTAAATATCTAAATATACATATATATATATATATATATATATATATATATATATATATATATATATAC
>NW_026000093.1:32321541-32407930 GCF_001458135.2 Marmota marmota marmota | reverse complement strand
ATATATATATATATATATACCCCCTACACACACACACAATGGTATAGGGAACTATCACAATACAGTGATAGTAGAGAACTTAACACTCCACTTTCAGCAATAGAAAGACAAAAGAAATAGTCAACAAAGAAAGAACACAGTTAAATTTCACCTGGGACTAAAAGGACCTAACTGGCATCTACAGATTATCTCCACAGTCACAGCATACATATTCTTCTTGTCAATACATGGAATAGTATTTTTAAGATAGATCACACAACAGACCACAAAACTAGTGGAAGCAAATTAAAAAAAGAAAGAAAGAAAAGAAAACTCAAGTATATTTTCTGAGCAAATGCAACAAATCCAGAAAAAAAAAATTATACTATACATGGAAACTAAACAAGTTATTCTTGACCAACCAATGAACAAAATTAGATCCCAAGAAGAAAGTTAAAATATCTTTTAAAACAAAAGTTGAATACAACATACCAAAATCTATTGGCTACAACAGAATAGTATCAAGAGAGAAGTTTATAGCAAAAACACAGGAAGCAAAAGCAGAAATGGACACATGGCATTACATCAAACTGAAAGCTTCTGCTTAGTAAAGAAAACAACCATTAGATTGGAGTGATAACCTAAAGAATGAGAGAACATACTTGCAAACTATGCTTCTAAAAGGGGGTTATCTGTAAACAGGAAAATATTATTCTCTACAACTCCAAATAAGGACACTGTTTGTCCCTGGAGAGCAGAGGTTGGAATGAGTGGAATTCTAAAGATTAGAAAAACTTCTATGCCTCAAGAGATATTTTTATAAAATATTATCCAAATTCATCTGATTATACACTTATTTGAGCATTTCACAGCATGAGAAAATTTTACCTTAATTTAAAAGTTTCATTCAAAAATGTTCCAGATACATTGTAGATTTAAGTATGAGAGTTGAAACAATCATCTTAAAAATGTAGCCTATAAACCTTAAAATAGCAAAGATATCTTAAAGACACAAAAACACAAACTTTAAAGGGAATTCAGTCTATCAGAGAAACCATAAATAGATTAAAAAAAACTCACATAGTAGGTAATATAATACATATGTTTGAGGATAGACTCATCCTGAATATATAAAGATGTTCTCTATCAATTAAATAAAAATATAAATAAACATGGGAAAAACTGAAATTAAATGAAAGGATATTATCAGATTTGCAATAAGCTTTTAAAATGTTTTCAACGCAATTATCTGGGAAATAAAGGCTATATCCTTTGTAAAAATATCAGCGTAGATCTATAAAAATGACTAACAATAAAAATGGGTAAAATTAATAAAGATGTTAAGTGATTGAAACTACTGCTTGAGTCTAAATTGTCAGTATCAAGTGATGAACTTCTGTACTGTAGTGGAGTGACAGGAAATATGTATTTTGATATGTGAAAAGAATATATGTATATTTAGAGAGAGAAAGAGAGAGTAAGAGGAGAGAGGGGGAGAGATCAGGTAGAGACCTGTGGGTTTTTTTTTTTTATCTTAGTGCTATTGATTATTTGAATTGTTTACTTTTCTAAATATTCTGACTTCTCTTCAACAAGATAATTCTGACATTAGATAGGAAACTTGGAGACCGAGAAGCAGAGTTATCTTTTTAGCAAGTAATCCTAATTTTAAATACTTATTTTGAGAGTTTGTTTTATTCATCTGTCACTGAGACTTGCTGCCATCTGTCATCCCTTCAATAAATTCTGATAGGCCACTTTTTATGGGAAAGGACATAGAAGCACTTGTTAATCATCATTCCAAAGTCACATGTATTCTAGAATATTCCCAGGATCATCAGACTGAGTCTTAAGAAATAGAAAAGGTACAATCAGCCAGTAAGCATAATTTTATTTTAGCTTGCTTGTGAATAAAACAAGCCATTTTTGTCTTAGTATGGATTAGTCAGTTCTTTCCTTTAATGTTTACATTGGTTAGGGCTGGGATGCAGCCTAGTAGTGGAGTGCTAAACCTAGCACTCATCCATATCAAAGAAAAAAAAAAGAGAGTAGAGTGTTTCACAATGGTCAATATCAATAATTTTCCCATGATTACAGTAATGTCAATTATACATGTGAAATGCTTATAATTTATTAGACACACATAGTTTCAAAGTTCTGGTTTGCATTATCAGTCCCATATTAAAGATTAGCGAAACACCCTGTCTTTGACAAGGATTCTTGCTTCATCAAAACTCAGCCAGGCACCTGAAAGTCTCCTAGACCCATCATGTGTGTCCTATATGCTCCAGTTTTTGCAAAAGCCCTGCCAAGTCAGTTTAGCAAATGCCCTTCACCTGAAATTACTGGTAATGTTTAATATCTGATCAGGTTCCTCTCCCATCATTCCTCAGTGAATGTCTGATTACACCAGCCTGCCTTCCCCATCAATACTGTTCAGTCAGTTTAACCAGAATCTCCCTTAAGGCTTGTTGGACTCTGTTCAGGCTTCCATAAGAAAATACCATAAATGGGGAAGCTCAAATAAAACACCCTTATCTTTTTCCAATACTGGAGGCTGCAGAGTCCAGTATCTGGGCTCTGGAAGATTCTGTCTCATGGAAGTCCCACTTCATTGCTCATAGATGGTACATCTTCCTGTGTTCTCCTGCAGCAGGAAAGAGCAGGGAAGCACTAATCCTATTCACCTTCAAGTTTCACCTTCAAGAAGGAAACTTTTCAGTATCTGGCACTGTAGCCTTTAGGTTAAGTTCCTAACATATAAGTTCTGAGGAAACACACATGTTTGATCTACAGCACCCATTGTTTTCTCTAGTCATGTTCTATCTGTGGACTTCCATTTTGCTCTTTGGGTATGAATTCCCAGTTGCCCATGATGTATTTAGAGCTTAGCCTGATTCTCTTCCTCTCTGCAATATTCCACTGCAGTGGTCCCTACATTTACCATTGTGACTCCTTCCTTACCTCTTGCATAAAATTTCCCTCAATATCTTCAAGAAATGTCATGAATATTTTCTTTAACATGTTAATTACTAACAGCATGAATCTTCCATCCACAGTGTTCTGATTCTTTTGTTCTTGTTGTTGTTGTTGTTGTCATGTAATACATGACAATAGAATTCATTTTGACCTAATTAAAAAGCATGTAATATAATTTGTTCTAATTTAGTCTCCTTGCTCTCACCCCATGTTCCCTAATACTAATAAATAAAATATCCCTAATAAGCAAATCACCAAAGAAAGAGACTATCTGCATCTGTATCTCTTTCTTTATTCATTAATCCATTAAATCTTTGAGTTATTTTCAAGCCTTTTAAAAAATTTTCATGAATTTTTCATAGAATATTTGAGTAACTAACTGCTCTTAATATTACCTTTGAATAAGTTCTCAATACCCATGTCTGGTATTTTCACCTCTACATCATATTCTGGAGCAAACAAAGTTACCTTTCAAATATTTTGTGAAAGGCATGGTCAAATTGGTTCTATTTATATGGTTTCTTTTCCAACAATAAGCGATTGTTCAATGTTACTATGTGTTAGGCTTCTATGTTTTTCAAGTCCACATTCTCCCCGGTTTCTTCCCCAGAGTTTCCCTATTCCATAAGTAAAGATATGGCTGAGAAATTCACAAATGCATTCCAAACCATGATTTTCTGGCAGTTTTAAAAGAGTGTGATGAATCACATTTGCTTTAGGCTATGTGCAGTACTTAGTCATTTTCGTGGTGATTGCCTGAAGATGAATTTACTATGTTCATTTGAACAACTCTCAGCATAAATGCCATGGTAGAAAAGGGAGATACGAAGTACCGTTCTTGTATTCATTTACCACTAGGTAAGAGAACAGAGTATCAAAGAGTGGCATTACATATTGGCATTTCTTCCCTCAATTTTTATCATTTTTCAGACAGAAAGTGTGGCAGGTATATGCATGTTTCTGCATTTTATTGAAGTTTTGATTTTAATTTCAGGTGGTAGGTGCTTAAATTTATCCTTTACCGACATCCCCATGTTCAGTACAGAACATTTTCTTTTTTCTTAAAATTTTGTTGGGAATTTATCTGGTTTGGCAAACGACTATGAGCCCTAATGTGAATAGAACACTATAAATAGAGAATATACATAAAATGTTAGCCTAAAATTGAGATTTGTAGTTGTCTTTTTAAAAAAGACTGTGATTTTCTCTAACCTCCAAACAGATAAAGCCATAGGTATTTGATATTCAAAATAAATTTGTTAAATAAAAATATGTAAGGAGAGTATTCTGATTTTTTCTCCTTTATTCTTTCAATCAGTATATTTTCTGCCAGTAATGCAGTTGGTCCTTAAAATTGCTCAGTTCTTGGGAGCCCTAATTATTTTGAGATTTGTTCAATTACTTTGCCATTCAGACAAATGACTTTAATGGTTGAGCCTATTTATCTAAAAAGACTATTGTGTATTCTTTAAAATGGATTTTCAATAACCAGTAAGAAATAGATTCTTTCATGTACACCATATCTCACATAAGTTAAAGTGATGCTGTCTGACATTTCTCTATCATACAAGGTAAGATCTATAATACTATGATTACTATAAAGAATACCATAGAAAATCTATTTACTGAAAATTGACAAGTACACAATGTCAGACCAGAGCCTAGTCATTATTTTTGATGTCAACTTCTGGGACTGAGTAATGCTAGATCTCCTTTACACAATTCTTCCTAGGATAAATCTCTGTATTTCTTCCACTTAAGAAAAAATTCAAAATGAGAAGTTGGGCTGCTGAGCTACAATAATATAACCAGAATTTATACAGTGTCATCTGCCAAAGTTTATGTTAAGCATAATTTGAAAGCTGCTTTTATTTCATAATTTTAGTTTGAGAAATAGGATATGTGGTAATGAACACTTACATATTTTCTTTTCTAATTGCCTGAGTAAAACATAAACATGTTGCCATGACTAAAATTAAGATAATAACAACTATAAATAATAACATATAAACATCATAATTTACTCTTCCTTTCAATATTGCTGTTAACTCTCTGTTCTTTTTTGTTGTTGTCGTTCTCTCTAGTTATTTTTCTACTCATATTCAAATGCAAGGTGTGCTCATATTAATGATATTTATTCTCTTTACTAAAGCAAAAAATTTTATGTAAGTATTGTTATTTTTAGCAGTATATTTACCTCTTACAAACTTATGCTTTTATTTATGTTTAATATAAATATTAATAGCAACATATTTACATACACACAATAGTATCTTTACTGATATACATGTAGGTTATTTTAAATTTTTCATCTATATATTGTCTCAACAAATTTTTGTGCATACATATGTGCACACTCAGTTACAATTTTGCTTGGTTAATTAATACAAGATAATGTTGTAAGGTACAGTTTACATTTAAGGCTACTGGGGAAAAAAAAGGTTACCCAAAGCTAGGTGTCTGTTTAGTTTTTTTGTCTTTGTGTTTGATTATGTTTTGCTTTACTTTGTTGTTCAGATTATTATAGGTACAGATGTCCAATTCTCTTATCTAAAAAATAATTCATTATAAGAGAAATTAAAGTAAAATTATGAGAAAATTAAGTTTTCAAGTTATGTAAGAAACAAAGTGTGTGTGTATTTATGTCTATAATAAGTAAGTAACAGAAAGAGATTGAACTATGCACAATTACAATGTATTTTCTTGATTTCAGGTTACAAATAAACAGAGGGCAGAAGAAGAATTGAAATAGTCTTGCATTACTGATAAGGTTGGCAAGAATGGCCATTTTTTTTTATAGACATTCGATATCTTCTTGGTTGTTACATGTACAACCTGAAGATGATACTCTTGTCTAAAGGACTATATAGCTTTATATACAAACATCAAACTCAGGGTATAGAACATTGGAGTCTTCAATATGGCTTCTGAGAAAATACTTCTTTAAAACTCAGAATAGAACCACTATATTCCTCCCAGGTTTCTGGTGTCTATTCAGTTTGTTATATAGTTGCTCAGCAGATCCTCTACTCAGCCTGTAGGACCTCATCTTTATGCAGTAAAATTGGGATACTATTGACAGCACATTAAACCATTCAGATGCTCTTAACTCACTAATATGTAAGTGGAATTTCCACTTCAACATAGAAAATTTAAGGCCCAGACTAAATTTATCAGATCATTTCATGTGATAAAAGTTAGTAGCTATTTTATTTCCTTATTTTGCTATGAAGTTTTCATGTAATTTTGAAACCTACAATAACAAAAAAGGTGGTATTTAAAAGCCTTTCCTTTTGAATATAATATAGTTAGAAATTTGCAGTTGTATCATGCTTATAAACCAAAAGTATAAATGAAGTCATTGTTTTGTTCATGAATCATATGATCTTGTAATGTTCAGTTTTTGTGAATTATTCTATCAAACATCATAATGTCCTTAGGGTAAAGGAAATGACAATATCAATGCTGAGAATTTTGAGGATTTAAACCATTGTTGTGGTTTAGATATGAGATGTCCCTCAAATGATCCTGTGTGAGACAATGCAAGAAAATCCAGAGGTGAAATGATTACATTTTAAGAACAACAATCTTATCACTGGACTAATCTACTGGTATGGATTAACTGGGTGGTAATTGTAGGCAGGTGGTGTGTAGCCAGAGTAAATAGGTCTTGGTGATCAGAGTTTCTCTGTCTCTCTCTCTCTCTCTCTCTCCTTCCTTGTTGATATATTGTGAGCTGATTCTCTGCACCATGATGTCCTGCTTCCCCTTGAGCCCAGAGCTATGGATTTGGTGGATTGTGCACTGAATTTTTGAAACCATGAGCCAAAATAAGCTTTTGTTACTTTATTTATTTATTTTTTATTGGTTGCTCATGACAATACAATGATCTTGACATATCATACATTTGATTCAAATGGAGTATGACTCATTTTGTTACTTTAAGTCATTCTTGTCAGGTCATTTGTACACAGAGATGAAATGCTGACTATAATAATTGCCTTTTAATTTTCAAAACTGGTCAACACTTTTGGAGTTAACATGGAAGAAGAGGTTGAAAATGTAGTTAGGACAAGTCTGGTGTGTTAGAGTTTAAATTTCTGTTCTAAATAACACAGTACCATTGAAGTTTTATGCAAGTGAAAGATTCATGCTTTAAGATAGTCATTCTGATCATGAAGGAAAAATAGATTTTAAGTAGGAAGCATTTCAGATAAGTCAAGTTCAAGGTTACTATAGAAATTCAGCAAAAGTTGACATTGGCATTAACTACTGTGTGTTTCAGGGAGATGGAAAAAGTTGGATTTAAGAGACCTTACATGAACAGATTAATTTAATTTACTTCTTGAGAGTTGATTACTAATCACTAAGTGATTTTTAGAATGCATATTCTCTTTTAGAACCAGAAGTGAGTTTTTTTGTTGTTGGTGGTCTCTAATTATCAGGCCTATTCATAGATCCTGGAAAAGGCAATTTAATTTTATTGTTTTTGATCTATCTGAAAAGGAATTCAAATAAAAAAATAATTTTATTATCTAGGAAAAACCTTAATTTATTTATATAATTGCCACTCTACTTGAAAATGCCAATGTTATATTATTGTTACTAATTTAAGAGAAACATTATGACTGGCATCTTGATTAGATTCTAGATACATGTGGGGATTAAAACTTAGAGTAGAAAATAATGAGCTGAATCAATTGAGGGCAACATTCAGGGTTCATGGACTTTTATCTATTAAACAGGAAAGAGTGCTCACTTTTAGCATCTAATTTCCTATGTGTTGAGGATTTACAAGACACTAGTTGAGAAATAGTAAACAAACCATTCTTTTCTTATGCATGATAAAAGCTATAATGGTCAGGGATACTACTAGATCTCCATTGCTTGGGAAAAATAATTTTATATTATTGTTGAATTTTTAATGAATTTCATAGCATTTAAATTCTGACTAATAAAAGAACAGGCTGAGGTTCTGTAGCATCATGAAATATGTTTCTTCACAAAATCCTATGACAACAAAATGCATGAAAGTATAGCACTGTTTAGTCTTAAAATATTTAAATAAATGCATTGTGAATAAATGTTATAGCTGTAACATAATAAGAATTTATTTTCAATATCTGTCCTGAGGCCAGCTATTAGTAAAATCATATTAGCATGGAGAAAGCCTTATGAAAATGTTGGTAATGTTTAGACCTTGAGTTAAAAATATTATAACTCAAGCATATTTTAAAAACTCTGAAATCCATGTTTCTTAATTTTTAAGTCTATTTCAATTAATATTATTTAAAGCCTTGAAACTACATGCTCTATACCAGAGGCTGCTTTTCCATAATGTTAGGTTGTGATGAATTCTAACTTCCAAGTGTCTCTTATCATTTCAAAATTTATACTTGTTCTTTCTTTGTTGATCATTTATACATTAGCCTAACTAACACTATTGGAAGCATCACTTTTTCACACCAATACTATTGAATATATGAGCAGACAAGGGACAGAGCTGCCCTAAACTACTTAACCACAGACAATTTCTATAATGAGGAAAAGAAATATATTTTGATTTTATTTAAGGCAATAAGGTTTCAATGATAAATGATTAGTATTAATTTTGGCCTATTCCTATTACACTGCCTTCTGCTGCAATAATAGATATCATGATTTCCATCTTATTTATTTTATTTTATTTTATTTTAGTTGTAGATGGACACAATATCTTTATTTATTTATTTTTATGTGGTGCTGAGGATCGAAACCAGTGCCTCACACATGTGAGGCAAGTGCTCAACCACTGAGCTACAACCCCCACCCCTCCAATGTTCTTATACAATAAAATAATGCATTATTTTAGTATAGTAAAATAGGATCCTGTCATTTTGTCATCAGTGCCTTATGAATGCAACTAGGCTTCAGATTAATTCAGTCTCACAGCTTGCAGCACAAATGTGAGAGGGGCTCTCATGGATCCATCCTCACGATCACAACATTGGTCCCAGTGGCAGTTGGAGGCTGATTTTTTTTTCTTTTTATCAACAACAGGGGACAGGAAAAAAAGAGAGGGAACGACACTTCACCCAAACTTACAAAATAAATCTTCTCTTTAGTCTGGTCCCGACTATGTCATACTTACCCATTTTTGAGCATTAACAATCACTTGTGTGATGTTGCACACTAATTGGCTAAAACTAATCAGCATCTATCTCATTAGCTGCAGATAAGATTTTTTTCTCTAAGTTATAGGGGGGATACAGATGTCTGAACCAAATGAGGTCCTTCTATGAAAGAAAAGGAAACTAGATGCTAAAAAAAAAAAACAACACCATGAAATAGCCTGCCAACCATCAATCTAATGAGAAATGTGAAATGTGTAGAAGAGAAATTCTGGCCAAAAAATAAAAATGTGTTAGAAACATTTTAAAAAGTTCTTTTTAAAGCTAGGATTTATTGACTTTAAGTTATATTACTAACTCAGTTGTCAGTTGTAATTCCTAATGGTAACATAAACTGATAATCTGGAAGACATCTACTGAGAGACACCTATGTGTAGATGTAATTGAAGTAGATGCATTTGTTATTACAATTTTGAAGTATTAGATGTCTTCAGATATACTTTAGTTGGTCTGTCTTGCTTATAATAAAATCTAATAAGAAATATATATGAGGCCCTTCAGTTTAGCATATATAATGTTTACAATGTTGAGGTATGTTCCAACTATCCTTAATTTTTCTAGTGTTTTGAACATGAAGGGGTGCTGTATTTGTCAAGGGCTTTTTCTGCATTTATTGAGATGATTCTTGTCTTTAAGTCTATTGATTTCCATATGTTGAACAGAATTTGCATCCCTGGAATGAACGCCACTTGATCATGGTGCACAATCTTTCTTGATAAGTTTTTGTATGCAACTTGCCAGAATTTTATTGAGAATTTTTGCATATATGTTCACTAGGGATATTGGTCTGAAGTTTTCTTTCCTTGATATGGCTTTGATGTTGGTATTAGGGTGATACTAACTTCATAGAATGAGTTTGGAAGGGTTCCCTCCTTTGCTATTTCATGGAATGATTTGAGGATGATGGGTTTCAATTATTTTTCAAAGGTCTTATAGGGTTTGGCTGAGAATCCATGGATCCTGGGCTTTTCTTTGTTGGTAGGCTTTTGATGGTGTGTTCTATTTCATTGCTTGAACTTGATCTATTTAAATTGTGTAGCTCCTCCTGATTCAGTTTGGGCAAGTAATCTGTCTCTAGAAATTTGTCAATGTTTTCAAGATTTTCTATTTTATTGGAATATAAATTTTCAAAGTAGTTTCTGACTATTGTCAGTAATGATCATGACATTTACTTTTTCACTACAAACTTTAGTAATTAGTTTTTTCCCCTCTTTCTTTTGTTAAATAGCTAAAGGTTTATCAATTTTATTTATTTATTTTCAAAGAACCAATTTTTGGTTTTTGGTCAATTTTTTGAATTGTTTCTTTTGTTTAAATTTCATTGATTTCAGCTCTGAGTTTAAATATTTTCTGTCTTCTACTGCTTTTGGTGTTGATTTGTTCTTTTCTAGGGCTTTGCAATGTTAGGTTATTTATTTGGCTATTTTTACTCTTTTAATAAATAAGCTCAATGCAATGAACTATCCTCTTAGCACTGTATTCATAGTGTCCCAGAGATTTTGATATGTTGTATCACTATTCTCATTTACTTCTAAATATTTTTTTTTAATTTTATCCCTGATTTCTTCTGCTATCATTCCTCGTTCAATAGGGTTATTATTTAGTCTCCAGGTGTTAGAGAAGCTTCTATTTTTATTTTATTGTTGATTTCTAATTTGATTTCATTCCATTCTGATCTGATAGAATACAGGATGTTATCTCTATTTTTTTTTTGTATTTGCTAAGAGTTGCTTTGTGCATAGGAATGGTCTATTTTTTTATTTTTTATTTTTTTATTGGTTGTTCAAAACATTACAAAGCTCATGACATATCATCTTCCATACATTTGATTCAAGTGGGTTATGAACTCCCATTTTTTACCCCAAATACAAGTTGCAGAATCACATCGGTTACACATCCACATTTTTACATAATGCCATATTAATGACTGTTGTATTCTGCTACCTTTCCTATCCCCTACTATCCCCCCTCCCCTTCCCTCTCATCTTCCCTCTCTACCCCATCTGCTGTTGGCATGAGGAAAAGATTAACATTAAACAGAGACGAGTGGGGGGAGAGAAAGGGAGAGAGAAGGGAAACTATGGAAATGGAAGGAGACCCTCATTGTTACACAAAATTACATATAAGAGTTTGTGAGGGGAAAGGGGAAAAAAAACAAAGGAATGGTCTATTTTATTGAAAGATCCACATGCTGCTGAGAAACTCTATTCTATAATTGTCTTTTCATGTTGCTCATGTGTCTTCCTTTCCAGCTCTGTGGGTCTGGAGTGTTATTGTTTTCACCCTATAGTTTTGTAGTGCTCTTGTAGGGTTCCAAGACCTCTTCTTTATGGGGAAGGACAATGTTAATAGATTCCAATATTAACAATATACCACCTATGAACAATTTGTTGTTATTAAGACTTTTAAAATTTAGTCTCAATGTACAGAAATGTCAGATTCAATTATTATCTAAAATATAATCAGTAGTTTTGTAAAAAGTTTTAATGTTTCTGATGTGGACAATAAACTGGGTGTGGGGAGTAGGAAAATATGCTGAGGAGGTAGGATGTGAGGATATAGAATTAATATATCTTAGGAAGTGTGAAAGATAAATCTAATGAAGAGGTTAGTAGCAAGAGAATAGACAGGAAGTAATTTGGGTAGGCAAGTACTTGGGAAGACAGTAGAGTACATAAAACAAACATATGTATTTAGAAAAGTACAGATGTTAAAATATTAAATTTCGGAGGGGGAAAGAAAAATGAAAGAAGAAAAAGAAGGGCATATATAACACCTCTATATTATATTATTCAGATTTCTCAGTCCTCAAAGTCCTATTTCATGCAAAGTTCTTGGTTTCACATATGTTGGAGATGTGAGCACCAGAGGATAGAGGGGAAAAAACCAGGGTTGTTGCTAGTTTTAGAGATCCATATCTTTCCTGCTTCTCTTCTCATCCAATAGGTGGGATCATCTGTTGTAAGCTGGTGTCTCTGCCCTCAGGATGGTGGAGGTAGCCAGGGTGGGAAGACTGGTCCTGGTGCAGGGCATCTCAGTGTGGGGAGTGGCACCTGTCAGTCCCTGCAGGGAGACTACACCTCACCTCATGGGACTCATTTTGGGACTGCTCAAATGACTTGAGTGCCTGATACTATCTCCCTCTCTTGCCTGGAGATTTACCAGTGCCTGGCCTCTCTGTTAGGCTGCAAACTTTAGCCCCATCTCTCTCTCCCCTAGCAGTTCCCAATTAAGGAAACTCTCACCCCAGGGCTCCTGTGGGCGGCTCCCTGGTCACACTGCACACCTGTGTTGGGCAGTTACTGTGTTTGGTTACCACAGCTGGGGCGGGGAGAAGGTTGGGAACCTGGTGCCTGGCCACTGGAAATCCTATCTGGGAATGGTCCCCAACTAATAAGGTGAGAAAGTTGAACTAAGATGGAGGCAGTCTGCCTTCAGCACCCGGGTGTCTGGTGAGTTGGGGGAAGCCGGGTGATAGTGTTCTGCTGTGGGTAGGAAGTGGCCAAGTGACCTGGGTGGGAGTGGAGCAAAGTCTTGGAGATCTGCAGATGTGTTGTTAGGTGATTCTGCTATGGGGCTCCCATGTCCTGCATTGGCTAGAACTTCAGGCTTTGGGTCCTACTTGAACTCCAGGTGTCCTGCTCAAAAGCTGGGCATCCTACTCAAATGCTGAGACCAGGAGCCCAGTGCTGGGTCACAGTGTTGATGATTGCTGCAGAGAGCAGCTGTATAGGGAGGGGTCTTCTAACACTCTCAGAGATGCAGTATTCTGATTAGGTGAATCTGGATCACCCAGCAACACAGGAGACTGCCTCTCTCTATCCTTCCATCTTCCTTCTCACTTTGTAGTATTTTTTAAGAGTTGATTTGTGGCATAATATATGGTCTATTTTAGAGAAGGATCCAGGTGCTGCTGAGAAAAAAAATTGTATTTGCTATTGAAGGATGAAATATTCTCTATATGTCAGTTAAGTCTAAGTTATTGATTGCATTATTAAGTTCTATAGTTTCTTTTTTTAGCTTTTGTTTGGAAGATCTATCCAGTGGTGAAAGTGGTGTGTTAAAGACACCCAGAATTATTGTGCTGTGATCAATTTGATTCTTGAACTTTTGAAGTATTTGATGAACATAGATGCTCCATTGTTTGGGCATATATATATTTATTATTGTTATGTCTTATTGGTGTATGGTTCCCTTGAGCAGTATGTAGTGTCCATCTTTATCCATTTTGATTAACTTTAGCTTAAAGTCTACTTTATTTGATATGAGGATGGAAACCACTGCTTGCTTCCATAGTCCATGTGAGTGGTATGATTTTTCCCAACCCTTCACCTTCAGTCTGTGGATGTCTTTTCCTATGGGATTAGTCTCATGGAGGCAGTATATCTTTGTGTCTTTTTTTTTTTTTTTACCCAATTAGCTAGCTTATGTTTTTGATTGGTGAGTTTAGGCCATTAACATTCAGGTTTATTATTGAGACATGATTTATATTCCCAGCCATTTTTGTTTATTTTTGTATTAAATTTGACTTGTTTTCTCATTTGATTAGTTTTTCTTTTGGTGTAATACTTCCCTCTTCTGATTTTTCTTGTTGTTTTTGATTTCCTCTTTATAGAATATTTTGCCAAGAATGTTCTGTAGTGCAGGTTTTATAGCTGTAAATTCTTTTAACTTTTGTTTATCATGGATGATTTTTGTTTCATCATAAAATATAATGGTTAATTTTGGTGGATACAAGATTCTTGGTTGGCATACACTTTTCTTCAAATCTTGATATATGTTGTTCCAGGATCTTCTATCTTTCAGGGTCTGGGTTGAAAAATCTGTAGAGATCCTAATTGATTTACCCCTATATGTAATCTGATTCCTTTCTCATGTGGCTTTCAATATTCTCTCCTTATTCTGTTTGTTAGTCATTTTTATTATAATGTGACTTGGCATGGATCTGTTGTGATTTTGTACATTTTGCATCTTGTGTGCATCTTGAATTTGGTTTTACAATTTGTTCTTTTTTTTTTTTGAGAGAGAGAGAGAGAGAGAGAGAGAGAGAGAGAGAATTTTAATATTTATTTTTAGTTATCAGCGGACACAACATCTTTGTTTGTATGTGGTGCTGAGGATCAAACCCGGGCCGCATGCATGCCAGGCGAGTGCACTACCGCTTGAGCCACATCCCCAGCCCTACAATTTGTTCTTCATGTTTGGAACATTTTCTGATATTGTTTTATTGAATATATTGCTCAATCCTTTGATTTTGAACTCTATGCCTTCCTCTATCTCAATAACTCTTAAGTTTGGTCTTTTTATGCTTTCCAGTATTTCTTGAATGTTATGCTCATGGTTTCTTACCATTTTCACTGTGTGCTGTACATTCTTTTCAATGTTGTGTATTTTGTTTTCATTGAGGTCTTGTCTTCCAAGTGGTCTAATCTGTTGGTGATGCTTTCAATCAAACTTTTAATTTGGTTTATTGTTTCTTTCATTTCAAGGATTTCTGTTTGTTTTTCTTTAGATGGAGTTTTTATCTGCCTATTGAAGTAATCCTTTGCTTCTTGTATTAGTTTATGTAACTCTTTGTTGATGAAATGATCTTTTGCTGCCTGTATTTGCTCTTATATAATTCTTCAGTTCACAGAGTATTTAAATTTTGTACATCCTGAATTCCTTCTCTGTAATTTTATCTGCTGTGCTGGCCATGGATTCTAATAATGTGGTATTTTGATTTGTTTGGGTCACTTTCTTCCCTTGTCTTTTCATGTTGCTCATGTGTCTTCCCTTCTAGTACTATGTATCTGAGGCATTACCATTTTTATCCAATAGGCTTATAGTGTCCCTATAGGGTTTCAATACCTCTCCTTTGAAGGGTACAGCAATGTTAACAGTTCCCAATATAAACAATATGCCACCTAAAAACAAATAGTTGCTAATAAATGTGTACAGTTTGGTTACAATGTACAGAAATGGTGAATTCAATTATTATCTGCAAAATAATCAGTAGGTTTGTTAAAGGGTTTACAGTTTCTGATGGCAGATAAAGAACCAGGAGTGAGGTGTAGGAAGATATGCTGAGGAGGTAGAGGGTGATTATATAGAGTTATTATAACTTAGGAAATATGAAAGAGAAATCTAAAGTAGAAAGTTAGTAGCAGGTGAGTAGAGATGATGTAATTGGGAAGACAGTAGAGTACATAAAACAAACACACACACACACACAAACACACACACACACACACACACATATATATATATATATATATATATATATATATATATATGTTAGAAAAATAAAAATGTTAAAATATTAAATTTGGAGAAAAAAAAGAAAAGAATATACAGCACAACTGTAATATACTATTCAGTGATCTCAATCCTCAATATCCTAATTCATATGAAGTACTTGGTTTCACATATTTTGGGGATGTGAGGAGAATAGAGAGGGAGAAGAAAAAAGAAAAAAATCTCAAAGGAAGAAACAAGGATTATTTTGGTTGGAGATCAATATCTTTTTCATCCAAAAGGTAGGATCCTCTATTGTTAACTGGTATCTTCACCCTCAGGATAGTGAAGGTAACCAGGGAGGGAAGATTGGTCATGAGTGGAGGGCATCTGGAAGTGGGGTGTGGCACCCACCAGTCTCCCAAGGGAGACTGCACCTCAGGGATCTCTTTGGGCCTACTTCTGTGGTATGAGCTCCTGGTCTTATCTCCCTATCTAGCCTGAAGACCTCCCAGTTCCTGGTCTCTATGTTAGTCTCTAAACTGTATCACACTCACCCTCTCTTTTACTGCTTCTTAATATGGGATATTTCTCCCCATTGCTCTTGTGTGTGGCACTTTGGGTGCAGTGCACTCCTACCCTGCTGAGAGTTTTTTGTTGTTGTTGTCGTTGGACAGTCACTGAGCCCTGTTAGCAGCTGCTGGGGAGAGGTGGGAGTTAGAAACTGGGTATCTGGCCAGCAGGAGTTCCAAACTGGGAGTGACCCCCACTAAAAATGGTGAGGAAGTTGACCCAAGGTGGTGGCGTTTGCTTTCAGTAATGGGGTGTTGGGTTGGGTGGGGGGAGCTGAGCAATCATTTCTTTATTTCTTTCTTCTCCTCTCTATTATCTTGCACTTACATCCCCAACATATGTGAAACCAAATACTTTCCATGAATTAGTTTATTGACGATAAGTTCAGAGACTGGCTCTGACTGATAAGTTCAGAGACTGGCTCTGAACGCATGCAGCGTGTGGTGTGGCTGTCTTCAGAACCTGTATGAGGTTCTCAGGTACAGGCAGGCTATGGCATGTAGGGGACTATCTCTGTTGCTGCAGAGTCCCAAGATGGAGGTGTCTGGGGGAGCCCCACTTTGGTTGATAGGGGTCTACACAGGAGTGGCAGCTGGAGAACCTGCATGTGGGTAGCTGCCAGGTGTTCTACATGGGAGATGCATCCAGGATTTCTGCTCGGGTGGGTGGCTGAAAGTTTTGAGGGAGGACTGCTACCATTGGTCCCACTTGGGCACCCAGTAGTCCTGCATGGGTGAATAGTTGGGAGACCCACTCTGACACTGAGGGCTGGAGCCATGCACAGGCACAGTGGCCATGATTCCTGTGTGGAAGCAGGAATAGCACTGGCAGAGAAGCAGTATTCCCACATCTTAAGTCCCAGGTCAGGGAGTGGCACAGAGTGCTCCCTCTGGCCTGCCATCTTGGATCCTCTTTAATTCCTTCTTTATAGATTACTTTGCTGAGAATATTGTGTAATGCAGGATTTCTAGTTGTAAAGTCTAAATGGAGAAAAATTGAAAGCATTTCCCTTAAAAACTAGAAGAAGACAAGGATGGGATGCCCTCTTTTTTCCAATTTTATTCAACACAGTTCTTGAAACTCTAGCCAGATCAATTAGATAGAAGAAAGAAATTAAAGGGATACAGATACGAAAAGAAGAACTCAGACTATCATTAGTTGCTAACAACATGATTCTTTTTTTTTAATTTTTTTTATTGGTTGTTGAAAAACATTATAAAGCTCTTGACATATCATATTTCATACATTAGATTCAAGTTGGTTATGAACTCCCAATAACAACATGATTCTATACTTAGAGGATACAAAAAATTCATCAAAACTTCTAAACCTCATAAATAAATTTAGCAAAATAGCATAAAACAAACATTTTCCTATACAGCAATGATAAATCCATTGAAAAAGAAATTAGGAAAACTACCCTATTCACAATATCTTCAATAAAATAAAATAAAATACTTGGAAATTAATCTAACAAAAGAGGTGCAAGATCTCCATAATGAAAACTACAGAATGCTAAAGAAAGAAATTGAAGAAAACCTTAGAAGATGGAAAGACCTCCCATGCTCTTGGATAAGCTGAATTAATATTGTTAAATGACCATGCTACCAAAAGTTCTATATAGATTTAATGCAATTCCTATTAAAATCCCAATGACATTCTTCATAGAAATAGAAAAAGAAATCATGAAATTTATTTAGAAAAATAAGAGACCCAGAATAGCCAGAGCAATCTTCAGCAAGAAAAGTGAAGCAAGGAGTCATCACAATAACAGAACTTAAATTATACTACAAATCTATAGTAACAAAAATGGCATGGTATTAGCACCAAAATAGATATGAAGACCAATGCTTCAGAATAAAAGACACAGAGGAAAACACACATAAATACAATTATCTCATATAAAACAAAGGAACCAAACACATACATTGGAGAAAAGGTAGCCTATTCAACAAATAGCACTGGAAGAACTGGAAATTCATATGTAATGAAAAGAAATTAAACAAGTGTCTCTCACCCTATACAATTTAAAGTTATCAAGGACTTAGGCACTAGAACAGAGACCCTTTACTAATAAAAGGAAAAGTAGGCCCAAATCTCTACTGTGTTGGCTTAGGAAATGATTTCCTTAACAAGACTCCTAAAATGAAGGAAATAAAATCAAGAATGAATAAATTGGATGGAATCAAACTGAAAATCTTCTTCACAGCAAAGGAAACAAGAACTTGAAAAGACAGCCTACAGAATGGGAGAAAATCTTTGCAACCTGCACCTGAGATAGAGCATTAATCTCCAGGTTATATAAATAACTCAAAAAAACAAAACAAACACCAAAAACAAAACAAAAACCTCACAAAAGACATAACCCAATCAATAAATGGGCTAAGGAGCTAAACAGAATCTTCACAGAAGAAATATGATTGGTCAACAAATATATGAAAAATGTTCAACACCATTAGCAATTAGAGAAATGCAAATTAAAACTACACTGAGATTTCATCTCACTCCATTCAAAATGGACATTATAAAGAACACTAGCAACACTAAATGTTGGTGAGAATGTGGGGAAAAATGTACACTCATACATTACTGATAGGACTGCAAATTCATGCAACAACTCTGGAAAGCAGTATGGAGATTCTTCAGAAAACTTGGAATATAATCACTATTTGACCCAGTTATCCCACTCCTTGTATACCCAAAGGACTTATAATGAGCATAATACAGTGACACAGACATATCAATGTTTATAGCAGCTCACAAATCACAATAGCTGATCTATGGTGTTATTCAAAAGATGAATGGATAAAAAATGTGGCATATATATGCAATGGGTTATTACTCAGCAATAAAGAAGAATGAAATTATGCCATTTTCCTGGAAATGGATGGAGTTGGAGAATATCATGCTACATGAAATAAGCCAATCCTCAAAAGAAGGCCAAATATTTTCTCTGATATGCATATGCTAATTCACAATTGGTGGGGTATTAGGGAAGAATAGAAGTACTTTGGATTAGACAAAAGGGAATGATGGCAAGGGGGGTAAATGGGAATAGGAAAGATAGTAGAATGACTTGGACATTACTATCCTATGTATACATATGATTACATGATCAATATACTTCTACATCATGTACAACCAAAAGAATGAGAAGTTATACTTCATATATGTATAATATGTCAACAAATACATACAAGGTTATCATATATAATAACATATTTTCTCATATAGTTTTAATAATACAATGTACACAAATGTCCTATGAATTAATTTTTAACTCTTATTTATAATAAAGGTGTAATGTTCAATTTGAATTATCAACTTGATTGGATTAAGAGATGCAAAGGATTAAGAGGCTTATGGGTGTGTTGATGAGGGTGTGTCTAGGGATGATTTACATGTGGGATAGCTAACTGAAAATGGGACCCTCCCTCCCTAAGCATGAGCATCACCATCCAATAGGATGATGGCTTAGATGGAACAAATGTTGGAATAACAAGGAAGCAGTAGTAAATGTAAGCTTGATACTTCTTGAACCAGTTCTTTATTGTTGAAAATATCAGACTTTGGTTTCTTCACTCTTCCAAAGAAGATTCTGCCAGTGATTCCCCAGTAGAGTTGTACCATTGATCCCTCTTATTCTGGGTCTTCAGCCTCTTGGACTGCATAGCTATTGTTTCTTCCAGCTCTCCAGCCTGAAGACAGCTATTGTGAACTATCCATCTTAAGGTCTTGTAAGCCAACCTAATAAGTCTCCTTCTTATAATCATACTTCCTGTTGATTCTTTTCCTCTAAAGAACCCTAATACAAAAGGAATAAAAACAAAAAGAGGTATGAAATTATCAAAATATCATAGATGGAGAATGGCAGAGAAACATTTGGAATCAGACAATATGACTCTAAAAATGAGAAAATATTGGCTCCAAAACCAGGAGTATTGATCTCTATGAAACTGTTAATTAGCATTCATTTATTCAGTTATCTTATAAAGCATCTCAAATTGTTGATAATGCTCACAACAATTAAAGACAGTGAGGGACTTTCTGTTTGAATTTTAAGAATTTCACATCTTCTAAATTTAATTTTTGTCAGGAGAATTTTGGAAACTATACATTAATGTTGCTCCTACACATGTCTGTTGAGTTCACTATTGTACTGACTCTGACATGTTATTGAAATGAGCGATAATGTTACCTGTAGATATTTATTATTATAATTCCAAGGACAATGCATAGAAATTTTGTTATTTCAACAGCTACAATCACAGCAATAAAACATGTGCACTCTAACTTAGAGTGCAGGTATGTTTGTCTTTCAAAGGAATACAGGCTTGAAATACAGGTAGATATATAATAATTGAAAATGCAATAACAACATGATGTTGCATTCTTGTGTTTATTTGTTCATTGATTTATTCATTCACCCATTCATGTATCCATTCACTTATGAGAATGGCATTGCAAGTACAGAAGAGCAGCAGAGCAGCAATGCAGCATTATTGTTAGGATTTTGTGATTACATTAGAAGCACTATTAGCCTGCATTTGAATCCATAGGTTTACCAATTTTACCACTGAGAATTTGAGTAAAACTTTCTTAAACTCTCCTTTAGAAAAAAAATAGAAAGAAAACAATTGTTTTTTGTCATTAATTGTTATTAAAATAAATGAGGTAATACCTTAAAATATTTAGGATAGCATTTTATACATACTAAATGCTGAACATTATTCAAAATTATTCTTTGTACAGAAATGTTTATTGGGTAAATACATTATCTTTCCTCACTTCACAACCAACCCCTGACCCATGGAATCATAGTAATTCCTTTATCTTCATCTGTCAGCTCTGAAATTCTCTATTGTCAGGGTTTCTTCACTATTAACAAGAATGTTCATAGTTTTTATCATTCATTTTTCTTTTAGTTGTGAGAATTTTGGGGGAGATATATATAATAATTAGATACAGGTTTACCATGCATTATGATCAAATCAGGGTATTTAGCATTTCATATCCTTAAGCTATTTAAAGTTTTGATTAACACATAGTAATTGTACATATTTATGAGGTCCAGTGTGGTATTTCAATGCATATATATATATATATATATATATATATATGTATATTACTAATCAAATCAGTCTTAGAAATATTTTCATCATCACTGTGACTACAGCCCTCAAGTTCCCGTGTTGTAGTTATTCCTTTAGCAATGGGAATATTTATATTCTTAAAGTGAACCAGGCATGTATGCAAACATCTGTTAACAATATGGTCAGGAAGTTTAGGAGGATGTTCCCTGGGAACTGAGGAATGGTTTGTGGTCAAGGTGAACTTCATGCTGAAGAACAGTTACAGTATAGGACTGGCATAATTATTGGAAAGACTAGAGAAGAGGCTTTAAGAATAGAAAGTCACATCAACCATAACACAAATATTAAGGGATATCAAAGGAAGTTTTGAAAATAACAAGTAGACTGGTTTGGCTTAAGATTATCTTTCTCACTTCTAGTTTCATGTTTACAGACAAAGCAATGCTGCATTATTGTTAGAGTTTTAGCATTACAACTCTTCAGCTTTTCATGTTCACCATTTATTCCACTTCCGTGTAATGTCAGACACTGTCCCAGGCATGTCACATTCATTTTCTTCAAAGTAGAATTGAAAATAACCTTAAAGAAAAATGATGTATCTTATTTTTAGAAATGAGTACCCTAAGGCTTAGTAGGTTAAATAAAGTTCCCATGAATTCTAGCCCAAGATAGGATTTCAGTCCAGATTTGTTTCAATGCTAGACAAGAGTTCTATGTGTTCAAGAAGATTCTTCACATCAAGTATGCTTACTTTATTTATTTAATTTAACTAGTCTTGCTGAGTTATTTTGTAATAGGTATTTTGGGTTTTTTGATTGCTTTTGCTTTTTTTGTTTGTTTGTTTTGTTGTGTTTGTGGTCAGGGGAAGGACTGGGAAATACATATTACAACACTTCACAAATTAAGTATGAAGTAGAAGATAGCTTACCCACCTGAGGTATGAGTCACTTAACTATGTTATGACCTAAAGCTCAATAAAGAATTTTAAAAATTGCTTTCTAAAATTTAACTTCAAAGGGAACTTTTCAAACAGGGATATAAATTCTATCCTGAAACTTGGAAGTATCAAATTTTTCTACTTAGAAAGCTAATTTTTCTACTTAGAAAGTTAATAAAAAAAATTCATCATTGACAATTTTTGAACATGTGTATGTATGTGTGTGTATATATATATATTTTTTTTTGTTTGTTTGTTTTTGTTGTTTGAAATGTAAAACTGTCACAGCTGAAGGTAGCACTAAAAGAAATGAATTATTAAAGAGTAAATAGATGATACTAAATAGTAAATCCAAACATACATCATTGGAATTTTATAAAATCATCACAACACGACATAATCTCTTTGAAATATAACTGAAATTTCTGAATATCTAGATTTCTTTGATAGATTCTTCAAGGAATAAGCGCTTATATACGAAAAAGATATTTCAAAAGACTGTTACTCAAAACTATAATTGCAATTCCAGTGATTCAGAACTCAAAACTCTCTAGCTTTGTTGAACCATCAAGATAATGGCAACCAATTATTTAGTGTACTATCACTGATAGGTGAAATAAGGACAAGAATCTTTACACTAAAAAATAAAACTATAGACATCAACTGCAAAAAATAATTTGATCCTTAGGTCCCCCTTACATGCCACAAAGGCAGTATCAATTTCATTTTAATTTTTTCTAGGTTGAAATATACAAAACAGAGATGATGTGTAGTAAATGTGCTTTAGTGAATCAAAGAGACAGAGACAAAGAAAGGCAGAGAGATAGAGAGACTTCATTTTCCTAATATAAATAAATCTTCTCTGGCAAGAAAGGGGAAAGGTCTCTAAGTCCATTATCCTTTAGAATGTAAATAAGAATATAAATAAATGCCTCTAGAGGACAGAAACCTGTAAATCTCCCCAGAGGTCTTTAATATTAACTTCCAAGGCTTGCTTCCCCTTTACTTATCCTTTAACCCAGGTTGACATCCCTCTTTGCTCAGCAAAATCTGATGGTGTTAAAACAGACAAATCCTCCCCCTAAAAAAACTATTTAAGGAACAATTGCTCCTTATATTAATCTTATACATTATATCTGATAGTTTGATGATTTTTGTGACTAATTCACATCAAAAAAATAAAGCTGTTTGTTGTTGGTTGGATTTAAATATTTCCAGATGAAATATTCAGAATCTACAGCAATGATGGATCTTTATTAATTTTAAAGAGAAAGAATAACTTTTGTAAGCATGACTTTAGTATAATTTAATATTAATATAGATTAACTAATATAATTTCATAGAAATCATTTGAAGCACATATCAAATATGCATACTAATTTTAGAAAAATATTTCTCCCTAAGACCCTGCTTTAGAGATTCTCCAGTTATATTCAATTATAATTATATTTTAACTAGAGTTACATATTTTTTAAATTACTGGTTCTGAGATTTTTCTGGGTAATGAATTTCTATTTTGTTGCAAGTGCTTTCCTCTTTCTATTCCTATTGGTACTTTTTCACATTATTCACAATACCTGGCAAATGGTGTCATATAATAAGTAGTTTTGGATTTGATTATCCTATTTTTTTTCTTTCTACTTTTTTATAGATGAAAAATTTATATGGTGCAATGAAAAAATAGAAAATATATTAAATGTAAATTTTGTTTCAAGATATTTGCTTTTTCTTTCCCCTCATTGAGTTACTTATCTGTGTTTAGTTGTAAGAGTTTTTAAATAGTTTGGATAAGTGTCCTATCACATACATCTACTTTCAGTATTTCTCTCCCAGTTTGTGACTTTAAAATTTTATTTTTTAAAAAGATTTTCTCCATCTTGTTTTTTTTTTTTTTTGTACCAGGGATTGAACTCAGGGGCACTCAACCACTGAGCCAAATCCCCCAGCCCTATTTTGTATTTTGTTTAGAGACAGGGTCTCCCTGAGTAGCTTAGTGCCTCAAAGTGGCTGAGGCTGGCTTTGTACTCGCCATCCTCCTGTCTCAGCCTCCAGAGCCACTGGGATTACAGGTGTGTGCCATCACACCCGGCTCCATCTTCTGTTTAAAGAAGTTTAATGAAGTTATTTTGTGTGTGTTATGGTTACTGTTTTGTATGTCATCTCAAAGTCATTTTGCCTCTTCCAAGTTGGTGAAGATATCTTCCTACATATACTTTTAAAAATCAGTACCAAGTGTCCAAAGACTTTCATTTAAAATAAAATGCTGTAGTATGTTGAAGAATATATTTGAACATATATTAATGAACTAAATGCAAGAATGGCACATTAAACAACATACAAATGATGAAGATATTAACATAAATGAGTATGAAATACCAGTTTAATCAAAATAAATTGTAAAGAAGGCAAAAAATAATTTGCAAATGCAGAAAATATTTTAATCCCCTCCAAAAAAGATATCTAGAGTATATAAAAATTTACAAAAAGGGCAAAAAAAAAAAAACCAGAAAAATTCAGTGGAATGCAAGGGAAGTTAGAAACAGGTATTTCCCCAAACACAAAATGCAGATGACCAGTTTATGATTGTTTTATTCCTTCCATATTTGTAGTTTTTCTTCCTTTGAAATACATATGTGTCTCCAGCCATACCACCCTGAATGCACCTGATCTCATCTGAAATAATACATATGTGCATGTTAATTGCCATGTGAATGAGTGGGGTATAGATTCCCATGCTCCTATTTTTTGCTTTTGTTACTAAACTATCACTGGCCAATGATATGTGAGACAGAATGATCTTTGCAACTTTTGACTAGCTGATTTATCATTTTGCATTAGAACAGCATATTCTAAATAGTTGCTTCTACTCATCCTACATCCTGGTAAGAAGAAACTGTGAGAAAAATACCTCCAGGCAACTTGAAATTTAGAACAGAGCCACATTCTGGAAAAGAGCCAGTGCCAAATCAGAGCTGACATTGGTGAAAAGTGATCCTTGTTCTTTAAGCTGCTGAGTTTGTGGGGTGGTTTGTTATCATGGTCTATAACTGAAAGCTGAAAAAAGACATAATTTGTAAACCTGAAAAAGTATTTCAAATGTTTGTTATTCAAAATACAAATTTTTTTAAAAAATGAGTATCTATTGTATGAGTATATTGTCTCATTTGAAATAATGAATATCTATATTATGAGTATATTGTCTCATTTGAAATAACAGAAATGCTAAATGACAGAAAGTACTAATACCAACTTCAAAAGATGGTATTGGCATAAAGAAATGACATCTGCTTCTAGTATAAATATATACACTCATTTTGGCTATTTTTTAAATTTTAGTTGTAGATGAACACAATATCTTTATTTTATTTATTTTTATGTGGTGCTGAGGATGGAACCCAGTGCCTCAACACGTGCTAGGCAAGTGCTCTACCACTGAGCTTCAAACCCAAATCCCTAATTTTGGCTAAATTTTTAAGATACTAAATGCACATTTTCATAAGCAAAAGATTTATGATCTGTTTCTAGGAGTTTACCTTGGAGAAATGTATATGAAAATTAAGAGAAAAAATAGCTATTTCTCTGTTAAAAATCATCTATTTCCCTAACCCCAAACATCAATTTATCTATAATAGTGCAGGTTAGGAGATTTAAAAAAAATGTTGTTGCACAAAGTCATTCTTATAAAATGGATATTTTCTCATTTTGTCTTCCTTATTGTAATCTCTGTCTCATTTTGAGTGCCTTGACCATTGATAGCATGGTGAGATCCTGGAAATATTTTCTTTTGCAGCTAAATGAAGCTGTATTTTCTGTGTGTATTTTGCTTTTTGTGTTTATTATAATAAGTAAGTCAAAGTAGGAAGTGACATTATTTCAGATTGTTCTTCTCCCTTTGTACAGATATGGACTGCCATGATCGTTTACCTAGGAACGGGCACCACATAAAATCTCTGCATGTGAAGTAGAAGTCTCCTTCAGAGACAAATGTAAACTTATCTTCTACATGCTAATGCATTCTATTTTAGGAAAAGGTATGAAAATATGTTAATACAAAGTATGTTGCTTTGAAAATTGTGCTCACAAAACATATTTTCTCATTGAAAGCATATTAGACAATTAAATATTTTTTTAAAATATCTATTTTATTATTGGAGGAAGGTTTTATTTTTTAAATTTATGTAGGAAATGTGTTTGCTTTATACAAATATTTTTAGTTTGTGAATATAATTGATAAGAAATGTAACAGCTACGGTTGGTTCATAATTAAATGCAATGTCATTTACTTTTTATTAAAAAAAGTAACATGAATTTCTGGTTATAGACAGAGGAGGTAAAAAAACTAAAAGAAACAAAAAAGAGGGTTATATGTATCTATCTTAAATGGTATAATGAACAGTTTTAAACTCAACTACACATTGTCTGAGAATGTGTGGGTCAGACCCAAACATTATTTATATTTTTATAAATATAAACAATATTTATATTTTTATAGATATTAAATATTTCAATTAAAATATTTATTTTTTAAAATAAAACTCTTTCTTGTAAGATGCTCTATGCTATAATTATATTATCATATTAACCATGTGTGTGCTTCTGTCTTTAAAATCCTGTGAATGAATTATATTTATCATTTTAACTCCAGTTAAATGAATTGTAAAGAAGACAAAAAGATAATTCACAAATGGAGAAAATATTTTAATCCAAAAAAAGAGATATCTAGAGTATATAAACATTTACAAAAATCGAAAAAAAAAAGAAACAGAAAAATTCAATTGAATGCAAGGGAAGTTAGAAACAGGTATTTCTAACTTATATCAGGAATTGAAGGGACAGTGACATAGAATGACTTGCAGCTGCAATCTGTCCACAATCAATGATTAGGAGCCTGATGGTTTTTCCCTTTCCTGCCACTCCTACCAGCATCTGTTTCCCTGGTTGCCATGAACATGAAATGTCCTGGCTGCAGACTTGTTTCAAAGGCAGAAGGATGCACAATGATTTAAGAAAAATTATCATGCTAAAATAAGATTAACATTATGACTAAAAGGGAAGAAAATACTTACAAATAGACTTATATTATCATTTGACTTTTTTATATTTCTGCACAAGGATTCAGTAAATGTTACCTGTGTAGATGACCAGGATTGCACATATCAGTGCAGTATAGTTAGCTTCTTGCCCTGCCTAGGTTGATACCATTCTGGTAAATACTTTCACTCTCACCATGGTAGATGACTAATATTTTAAAATATTTTATTGTATAATTGAGTCCTTTTGTATATGTGTCAGAAAATGTTTGCTTGGTATATACTCTTGGCTTTATTAAAGATGAGTTAAGAAAAGCTTTTCTCAAACTAGGGTACTATAATTTGTGTATAATAACTATTATAAGGTAAATATGTAAAATAGCTTCTAATTCCTATCCTTTGTTATTATTTAATTTCATATCTCTATTTTTTGAGATAGTCAAAAGGCCACTAAACCTTTACTTGCAAATTAAGATAAAAAAGATTCACTTATAGAACATATAAAAATGTAATGAGTCATTATGAAATATTAAACCAGAAACAGGTAAGAATTAGAAATGAACCTTTGCCTTTTATATTCTTCAGGGAAAATTATTAACTTTTCCTGAGAATTACTTGTTCTATTATATGGTGATTGTAGTTTAATAAAATATAGCATAAGAGTAGGTCTTTGATCTCAATTTCCATATGACATGTATTTAAAAAAATAATCTCAAGTAAAGCAAGTTAAGGAAAATTTTATTCAAGACACAGGTAATATTTAATTTCACTTATGTGTTTATAAATTATTAAAATATATTAAATGAATTTGTGCCTCTGTGTCAGTGTGCACATGTTTTTCCAGGAACCAGTGGATCTTTGAAAGCATGTAATTCCACGTAAGTGTTTTAGTCTGCTTCTGCATTTCTGTGACCAAAAGAGAGCAATGTAAATCAGGAAAAGTTTATTTGGGTCTCAGTTCACAGATAGCTGACTCCATTGCTCTGGGCCTGAGGTGAAGCAAAACCTGATGGTGGAAGGGTGTGGAGGAGGAAAGCAACTCGGACGTGGCAACAAAGAAGCAGAGAGAAATCTCTCTTCATGAGGGTTAATATATAAACCCCAAAGGCATTCCCCAGTGACCTGCTTGCTTGAGCCACTCTTGCCTACAGTTAACACTCAGTTAATCCCTGTCAGTGGACTAATGCACTGATGAGTTTAAAGCCCTCATATCTCAGTGGTTTTACTTCTGAACATTTTTGCATCATCTCATACATGAGTTTTTAGGGAACACCATTTCTACAAATCATAGTAATAATAATTTAATAACACAAAATACTCTGAATGCATTTTGTATTCCTGGAGAGGTGATACAGGAAGGAGAAAGGAGTGGGACACCATATAGTAAAGTAATAACAGTTTCAACACCCCCAAAAAAAGGAACAACCAAGAACAAAAGTCATATTCTGATCCCAAGAAAATCTGCAATGCCCTGTACAACTCAGGGCACATACAGTGTGATTTAGATATAGGTGTTGCACGGTAATTCCTTCCGTATATGTATATTAAAATATAGTATAATCGCACATTTGTTTACATGAATAATCTTAAATGTATATTAAAGATATATGCACATATTGCCCACAATTGAAATTACTTTTTTTGTTTCATTTCCACTATAAATTAGAAAGTTTAGTACTGTATTACATAGTAGCATGCCTAAAACCACATTTAAAAAGTGAGCAACATGGCTGCATGGTAAATTTGCCATGAATAATACAATAATCAGTTCTGATTAAAGCCATCATATTGACTTCTCATTGAGAAAATTTTCAGTTTTACATGAAGATTTTCACTTGGTTAATCAAACGACATTATACAATTTATATAAATATAGTAAGCTATGTTATTTATTGTTACACTTTTGATTTCTAACTAATATATTTACAAGTGTTTTAAAGGCTAACATGGAATAAAATTACACAACTCTAGAATAGAGAATTGTGAAATAAAATGTAAATTATTTCTGATACTCTGATACAGGACTAAACTTCGTAACTGATTTGTGAAATGAATTGAGTAATTTCTCTTCAATGTCTTTCTCAATCACAAAGTAACATATATTTCAAAAGTTCTAATTTTCAATTATAGAATATATTGTAATGAGAAAAGATATATTCAAAATATTGAAAATGTAGAATTTGGAAAAATAACAAAGGGTTTGAGGAAAAAAACAAACCAAGTAGATGTCTTAGATAAAAAATGCTTTTTTCAATTGATATTTAAATTTGTTTTAAGTAATCCTTCCATATTTTAACTAGTATACTATTTTTTTTTCATTAAACAAAAAGGAAGAGAGTCAGTCGTGGAATATTTAACCTTGTTTAAAAAGTAGGGAAAACCACTTAATTACAGGTAAAAATAAATTCTAAATTATATATATTTTACCAGATTGAATATGTATATCCTTTCACTTATATTAGCCAACACAAAACAGTAAATATTAAATGCACATATGAAAACACAAAATCATTCAAATCAGAGAAATATCAAAAGACCTACTTAAAATATTTCATCTGTGGGCTTATAGGAGCATAGATTTCCCAGAATTGAAGGAACTTCTTTGGACCAAAGAATTATCTGAAAAATTCTACCTATTATCTCTACAGTGTATCATATTTAAAAAATAGACATTGAAATTTCAGAAATCAACATCTTATTATTTAATATTAATGACAGTATCAAGGTCTGTGTGAATGATCTTGGTTACTTTGATTTTGGTTGTAGGTATATATTAATATTCATTGGGTGTTTCCTCTGGGTGCTGTTTCACTTATTTCAAATTTGCCCCCTTTTTGCCATTATACAATTTAACAAAGCAGTTTTATGGAATGCCATAAAATCAGTTCGGTTTGAATTAGAAATGGCATTGAAATTTAAGAAAACTAATCATCAAAACTGACAAGGAAGATAGTGATTCTCATTATTTCGAATTTGTGGGAAATGGGAAGAATTGTTTTATAATTAATCCATCAAAAGGGAATTGTTCCTACTAGTACAAACCAGATTTTGATTATCCTGTGTATCAGGCAAGGGCAGAAGATTTCAAATTTGCAGCCAGGAGCAACTTTGACAGGTTTGGATCCCTTGTCCTTTTAAAGTTACTACTTACAGCACATTGTAAGTCAGGACTTTGGAATGCATTAGTAAAACCCACTGAGACAAAGGATTAGTTCTAATAGTTGAAACAGTAGAAATAGGCTAACATTTCAATATGAAAGGTATATAGGATCCAGCAACATATTAAATCTCCTCCACAAAAACCTAGTTGGATTAGATTCTGTCCTATAATAAACAACAACACTTTACTCAAAATTGATTTTTTTTCATATATATTTCCACTTACAGCTGCATTTGACTGTACTTTTTTCAGCTGACTTTGCTTCTGTTTCTGAAACAGCACCGCTTTCAAGAATACTTTTAAGGAGAAATTAATGCTTTTAGCTGTGTGTATTTGGATGACTCAGCAAAAATATTGCTGAGTTGATGACACCTCGTGGAGCTCAAATACAGGGTTTAATGAAGTCTCCTAATCTCTTGGCATGTGAAAGAAAAACTGAATGTTTTCCTAAGTTAACCACATATAAAGTAGAAGATGAATCTTCCTTGATTGTGACTTTACTCAGGTGTCTTTTCTGTTTATAACTTTAAAAATCTCCATCAAAATGTAAAAGATTTAATAAACTACCACAAATATTGGATATTGAAGAAATAGTTCCCTCCCCAGCAAAATTATATACCTGTGAAAAATTCTTATTCTATTTCACAAATAGATCAATCATTAAAATTAATAGTTTATACTGTATTTTTACAATGTTGTTTACCTTAGATTTTGGTTAATATTACATCCAAACTGCTTGAACGTTGAATATATTTGCTTAACTACTTTGTCAATACGTATCACCTAATGAATCCTGACATGTCAAATAATAAAACTCCTATAGGACTTTACTATGACACTTTTGTTTGAATTATATGTGAGTCATGTTTGGTGACTACCCATAAATGGAATTAGAAAAACTTTGTTTATAGTCCCACTTAGAAAATGTAATGGCTATCACCTTCTGTATTGAACTACTCTCCAACTCAATGAATCATCTTTATTTGCTTTACATTCGCTTTTGTTTAGTCTTTATTCACTAAGCATGTGCTGAATACTGAGTGGAGCAGAACACTGTGAGAGCACTGAGGACCATCTTGGGGATGTTCTCTTGCAGGGATAAGGAGAATAACAAGTGAGCTGTTTGAGTAGGAGCCTTTCCAAACAGAGGGGAAGAGAAGGGGACAGAAGTATATGTAAAGGCAAAGCAGTCATGAACAACTGGAAAAGCATGAGAACAAAGAGACAGAGGAATAAGGTGGGAAACTATGATGCATGAGAAAAATCAAGAGATCAAGAAATAAATTCCAAGCTTTGAGCTCCCCCTGCCCCCTGTTCCTTTGTCAGTATCAGCTATTTCAGGGGCTTGAGAGAGGGAATAAAGAGTGACAGTTTTTTTAATTTTTAATCAGTAGATTCCTAGTAACCTTGTGTAAAATAAGGATAAGTTGAAGACACTGTTATCCAAAAGAAAAGTGAGCTGAAGAATTCCCACAAGATGCAAAGCAAAGAGATTCTGGGAACATTGGGAACAGAATGGAGAACTCCTCTTCCCTCTCTCCATTCTAATCTGTCTCCTTTGAGCCAAGAAATCTTGGATTCTGTTTGGGATCAACTGAGAGCAGGGTGGAGTGTTTAGCATTGAAATAGAAATGTGGTAGGCTGTAACAGCAAGCGGTATTTGGAGATCCATCAATAAAGTATGATAGGGGTGATGTAGTTTAGAATAACATATCAGAAAAAAGACCTAAATCACTCTACCAAAAATATAAACTAATAAAAGATATAAAATACTATAGAAAGTAAGAGGAAAAGTAGGAAAGAGATAATGTTGTCTTTGAGGAAAAAAGAATAGTAGACCCAGAGAAATTGATATTTAGTGTTTAGAGATAAAGTAGGGTAAAGACAAAAAGAACCATTGGATTCATCATATAGAAAATAAGATCGGACTGTAAAAATGTTTCAATAGAGAGGCAGGGAATACCTTGATATTGATGCAATTGAAAGATGTGGAAATAGTGTGAATTTAATATATATGAAAGTCGCAGATCAGTCAATCTTGTAGAGAGCGCCAATTACAGTGATTTTGGTTTTCTACCTGAGATGGGAACAAGTTTTAAATTAAGAGATGAGAAAAAAGAAGGTTGTAAGACACGAAAATAGTTATTTAATGGCTTAGGTTTACTCAGTCACAAATTAGTGTTCTTATTCTTAAATTTTCCAAATGCCAATTCTCTGTCTCATGGACAATAAAGGAGTTCAATAGAAAGTACATATACTTGTTGTTAAGAGGAAAAGCATATTGAAAATTATCTATTGTAAAAATATTTGTGTGTTTATGTTTCCACTCAGAATTTCTAAAATGCCACTTTTAGGGATTTCATAAGAACTGAAATATTATAAAATATTCCACTATCATCAATTTTCATATGTACAAGTCTCTTATTTCACTAAAGGAAACTTTTTTAAGAGAATCGACAAGCACTATAATATTGAAGTCTCATCAAAGATTTTATATTATTTTCTCATATTTGAAGGCAAATGTTTTCACTCAATAGTAAACATTCTTCGAATGAAATTTGTATGTATATATATTTTAACTGTGATTCACTTTTTCAGAAAGAGTATTGAAGTAATGTTTAAATATTATTTTATAGGAGAACAGTTTTGACACCCCAGTTGGTGATTGATTTACTCATAGTAAATGGTGTTATTTAAATTGATATTTCTTAACTTAAGCTGACTGAAATCTATTTTTAAAAAAGATTGAGTGAATATTGTATTCTCATGCCATTTATTTATTTTAATAGTTAATTTATAATATTTGTTGATTACACTGACAATATAAACTTAGTGCTTATTCTCTTTTATCAAATGAAATCTGTTAAATTGCTTCAATACTGTTATTCACATGACTCCTCAAATTCATATGGATTCAAAATATGATAAACCTTTCATTTGTAACTGAACTTTTACTCATGATTGATGGGGTTGGAATTCAGCTTGATGAGATTTTGCCTATATTGAAAGAAAAATAATTTAGTTAAGTAGCATTATCTCTAATTCTCTAAACTTCCTATCATGCTTCTAATTATAACATTTAAAACCATGGATATTTGTTTTCCCTGAAGTTGGAAAATATTTCTTTATTGGAAGTTAGATTACTTGCATCAGTGAAAAACACTTAATTGATGAATGTATTAATGAGAAAACAAGACAACATAGTGTATTTCATTTACTCATCTATTTTGTTTAACTGTTTTATAAACAAATTATGTATACATTATACAATAACAGCCCATATGTCTATGCTGTGGACTCAAATCCAAGGAAGTGATAGTGTCAGAGGAGGCTTACTTATGGCTCTGATTCTCTGATATAAAAGTGAGGAAGGAGGACTTCCGCTAATCCATTCTGTCTTGCTGAGTCCCAGAATTCTATCCAAAACATCCATGCTGTGGATTAGGCTAGACCACAACCAGTTTTAATTGCTATAGCACATATAATTTGCAATGATTCTAATGAGTTTTTGCTATAAGAAGCAGGTCAACAGGATGCCATCATTTTCTATTTTCATCTCTGAAACATGTAAATTAAATTTAATTTTCTAAAAATATATTCAGAAAACATAACATTTCCCTGTCATGATCTCATTCTGTCTGCATTACATACTATTTTAAAATTCTTTCTTGTATCTTCTGCCAATATGGAACCTAGTCATCCTGTTTAACTTCATGTGATTTTTCTCATTATGTGTAGATTACTGCTAAGACTATATCTTGTATCCCAAACTCACTAACATATGTGTTCAATATTGTGGTGTCTGTCCTACAGGTGATCAATAAACAATGAGGCAGAGCTATGACTGTTTATTACATTTATTTTCTTTTTCAGTATTTGTATTAGTATACTGGCATAGGAAACTGAGAATTTAAAGTTTTTATAATGTTAGATATATTTACTATGCCAAGCATTGTGTAAGATACTAGAAATAGCAGGCAGATTTTAAAATTTCTTGTGACAATTTATGTCAGTCTGACTTATAATATTGTAGTTAACAATTTGTCTATCAAGACAGAAAATAAGCACTTATATAAACATGCATATGTACAAACATAGCTTGAGAAACATATTAATAGCAAATAACTTAAAATTTATGGTCTGCTGATATTTCATAATGTGTTAAAAAAACAATTGAAGTCCTTGAAATTTCATCAAAATAATGGTCTTTCCCCCTTTGTGAACTCATATGACCCTTTAAGTTGATTTAAAAATTAGTCATGCAATCTCAGTTTAGTCAATCATATCTTTTATGAAATACTTTTGTAATTAATTCTAGGTTTTTTAAAATCTTTTTAATTATTCAAACAAAATCCATTTCCACCATCACTTCTTTTTCCTTTTCTTCATGTAGACAGTCTTGAACCTGGACAGTTTTAATGTTTTCTATATACATTATAGTTTCTCGTCTCTGTTCTGCCTCCTTTGTAAATGTCCTTCATCTTATTCCTACCTCATTGATTTGCTCTTTGATAAAGGGCTATTTCATTTATTATGTGATTTTATTTCAGATAATTTCCCATATTGTTTTACCTTAGAAATGTTTAACTGGATCTTGTTCTTATTGGACATTATTAACATCTTTCCCCATTTCTTTAGATTTTTTTTTAATTTCTAATTTTTTTTTTTTTTGGTACCAGGGATTGAACTCAGGGGCATGCAACCACTGAATCACATCCCTAGCCCTATTTAGCACTTTTTTAAAATTTAGAGACAAGGTCTCACTGAGTTGCTTGGAGCCTCACTTTTGCTGAGGCTGGCTTTGAACTCGCAAACCTCTTGACTCAGCCTCCTGAGCCACAGGGATTACAGGCTTGAGCCATGGATCCTTAGATTTTTACTAGATTTATCTCTATTTCTACATCTGTCTTTTACAGACAGATATAAGTTCTCTTTTTCTTTTCATCTGTCATTTGAAGTCGCTAGAGTCTTCAAATGCCTACTTATTTGGCATATGAGTCCAGTTTCCTATGAGGACACTGAAAGGATAAAAGACACTGAAGTTAAAGACCAGGTATTGTAAAGCTTCTAAGCTGCAAAGCCTGAGTTAAAATGTAAATGACCAGGTATTGTAAAGTTTCTAAGCTATACTCAAAGCCTGATATTCCTGTGGCAGTTAAGACAATTCCCGCAACCGCCTATTAGATGTGTGTTGAAATCTTCCCTGACCACCTAGTTACTTAACAACTTGGACCCAGTGCAGTTCAGCACGTAGGCACCTCAGGGCCTAAACCCGCCCGACCTGTTCCCGCCAATGAGCCAATGAATGTACTAATCATGTTCGAGAGTTGTTGTTTGATTTTCCCGCGGTGTATGGTGATTTGTTGAAGGGGACTGTGATGTATGTAAAGTCCCTACCCTCCCTTAGAAAATGTATATAAACCCTGTTCAAGTTGTTCTCGGGGCTCTTGGCCGCTCTCCCTTCTTGAGTGAGCCCGGAGCCCCAGTGTGCTGGATCTGCAATAAACCCCCTTTTGCTGTTGCATGAGTCGGTCTCTTGGTGGTCTCTTCCTCCGACGTTCGCGGACCCTTACAACACCATCTACTCTGCTGTCCTATGTCTGGTAGTGTGTCTTATGGAATAGAAAATGTGAAATCTTGGCCTCTGTCAGTCCCAGTGGTTTGGGAAGAGGAAATGGTTTGAATCTCAGGATAGAGAGTCTTGAGCAACACAAAACTGCTTCTAGTTGCCGCATGGGCACAAAATAACCGGGCCACCACACCGCCTTGTAGATTCAAACAGCAATTCTTTATTCCCGAACTGTCAACTGTCACCAGCACTCTACACGCACGTTCTGGGGAAAATTCCACCCTCCACAGGGCTCTGCATCCCAAAATACTCTCTGAATCCTGGGAGAACTCAAGGGGAACTCCAAGGGGGGGGGGGCGCCTGAGGCAGCAGGATACACCCTATTCCCAGCAGGGTCCACCTTAAACCTGGAACTGCCCTAAACCCAAGGAGCAGTGCCTGAGGCAGCAGGATACTCCCTATTCCCAGCAGGATACACCCTAAACCTGGACCCACCCTAATCCAGCAGGATCCTCCCTAAACCTGGATCCATCCTGGTCCTTGAGCAGGGTCACCTTTCTCAAACATTCATGCAATGTCCCTGCAAATGACCTGGGTCCAAGGCAAGCCCATTTCCACAATGGAGAGTCCTCCCTCTAAGCAACATTGGGTAGGCTGACAAAGAAATTGCCATGCGTCATTCCTACTTGGCAATGGCTCTCAGCATCTAGTTATTCCTCTCTTTTTCCAATTCAGGCGAATCTTTCAATTAAGGCTCCATAAATCTATGGAAAAAGAAGAATTGAAAAGAGGCAGTTAACCCTGAGAGTTTTTTTCTTCATTTACTAAAGAGTTTTTACTCTGGGTACAGAACTCAAACTTGACAGAATTTTGTGTTTTCAATCAATATTTTAAAGATCATATTTCATTCCCTTCTGCTTAAATAGATTTTTAACAAGCATACTGAAATTCTTAGATTTGTATCTTTTCACATACTGGGTCTTTTTTTCCCCTGGTTTAAAGATTTTCTCAATTTTATTAATAAGCAATTTTATTTTACTGTACCTTGGTATTATATTATTTATATTTCTTCTACTTGGGTTTGTTGCACTTGTGAGATCTGGGTGTGATATCTTTGAAAAGCTATACTATTTCATTATTCTTCCAATCTATATCTTCAGAATTTAGTATGGGCCTTGTTATGGTGAACATTCAGAAAGTATCATGAAATAAAATCTGAATGTGATGTGTTAGTTTATTTCATTTTTAGAGTGAGAGAAATGGGGAACATGATGAAGTAGATAAGAGGGCAATGTTAAATTAAATGTCTACTGAAGGCAATGTTAAACTGAATGTTTACTAACTTGTAAGCACATTTAATACACTATTTCATTCTGTCTGCACCATAAACAATGAGATGGTTATTTAGAACCTCACAGTACAGGATGAGTCATTTGCTCAAGCTAGCATGGTTGATTATTGGAGGCATGGAGATCTGGACCCAGGCCTGTTTAATTACAAATCCAATAGCTTTGCCGCGAGTCTACTCAGATTTGTAGAAGAGTGGAAAAGTGTTTCTTTGCTTTGCTGGCATGCTCTCTATTAAGAAGTCAATGGAAGCTTTTATTCTTTCGGTGAGAAATGCTTCAAGGAAGTATGAGAGCACTATCTCTGATGCACATGTAGTCTCCTACCCTGAAGTATATACAATTCTTATTTTTGATAAGATGGATAATTTATATTTATAGATACTACAAGTTGGGTTTCCAACTTGAAGTTCAGACAGTCATTTGTCTTTTAGAAGTGGATCTGACTTCCTACCTCAGTTTTGCATTACTGATAAGACATGGTAAAACCTTGGCAGAATCACCAGCAATGATGTTTTCTCTCCAGTTCAGTAAAAATGAGTCCTATTGGGGTGGGCAGGTGGCGCACACCTTAATCCCAGTCGCTCTGGAGGCTGAGGCGAGGCAGGATGATTAATGGGAATTTCAAAGCCAGCCTCAGCAAAAGCAAGGCACTAACCAATTCAGTGAGACCCTGTTTCAAATATAAAATAGGGCTGGGGATGTAGCTCAGTGGTTGAGTTCCCCTGAGTTCAATCCAACTCCCCCCATAGGTCATATTATGAGTTTTGCTTATATTTTCCTGAAGATTTCCACAATTTTTATGATTTCTTCTCTTCCTCCCTCCCTTCTTCTTTTCTTTCCTTTCTCTTTCTTCAGCTATCAAATTTCCATAAAGTATTCAAAATATCTAATTAAGAAAACAATTTTCATTGATGTGAAAACTTCTTTTTCCTCATGGGATTTAAAATCTAAAGTATCCTTCTGAGTTGTGTAATTTTTGCTCTTTTAAAATAAACATGTTGTGTCTTTAAAGAGGAAAAAACAAAAATCCCCCCAAATTGACCTTAGTTTTGGAAAGTTTCTTGACTATAATACAAACTACTATGTTATACCATATAATTTTATGGAAATTTGATACCAGACTTTATTTAATTTATACAGTAAGTTGTGCTAATGCTAAGCTTTCTGGTCTGATTTATGCTGGAGGAACTGTGGGAAAAGAAGACATTATTCTGCAGTCATGCTTAGTAATTGCTACATGCTGTAAAGATTGTGCTATGGTAAAACGAAATAATTACAAAGTTATCTGTTCACTGTGACATGCTTTCTATTCTCCTGGGATGGCACATCACTCCAGAAATTCCAAAAGTTTGCTTAAACTGATAATATTCTTCCAATTAATTGTGAAATCTATGACTAGCAGACAAAAAAAGGAAACTAAAAGTGCAGTGAAGCAACTATGTCCTAGATCTGTGAAGCATTTGATGAACGAGAAAAGATTGACCTTGGCTGACCCAGGATAGAGAGACAGCCCCTAGGATATATGGGAACCTGTCCTTCTTCATTTTATGTTAACTAATGTGGAATATATGTGCCTCTGGAGAGACATCAAAAAAGAACAGAAAAATTACCAGACACTGTCAAATCTAGAATAGAAAGGGTTTAAAATTTATTATTACAAAGATTTTTGTCTTTTTCATTTTATTCATGTTTCTTTTCATGTGTTCATCACTATGTCTGCGTCCTTGACTATCTGAATGATGCGCAAGTTGCTCATTCAAATTTGTATTGCTACTTTGTGGTGCAAAACATAATACACAGTTTTGCTTATTATTATTGATCACTATTGTGTATGGTACAAATATCTGAATTTAAAGAAATATTTCCCGGAAGTATTTTTTAATGTATGATATATATTTAGGCACAGTTCAGGAAAACCTTCCTAAATAAACACATTGTATTATATTTTACTATAATATTATGAAAAATATGTGTGTATATATTATTTATATCATTTCTTTGTTATCATGCCCTTCTATGGAATTTAGCATAAAATCTATAAATACTATAAAGCCTGCAGTGCCTCTAATGATCTGGCCTGTCTACATCTCCATTCACAACTTCTACATTTCTGCTCAGTTCCAAAGGTTTTGTTCTATTTGCTAGAGATGTCAATATATTGCCTCCATAGAAGCTTTGCTCTGTGCTCTCTCTGCTTGTAAATATGAGCTCCCGGGTTATGTATTATTGACTTCTTGTCATTCAGTTCTCAGCTAATATATCACCTGTTCAAACATGCCCAACTTTAATTTGTTGACTATTTTTTTTATAAAAATCATTTCTAAGAATTGTGATTATATATTATTTATACTACTTATTATCTCAAATCTTTGCTTTTGTTTCAGTTTTGGAGACATGCTTTTAGCCTTGTACTTAAAATTCTATATTTAAATATTTATATCAGTTAATTCATGTCAAGAGTCATTAACAGATACTAAAACATGTAGGTAAATTTTTGATGAGATATAAGATATGTAGACTTGAACTATCTACTCAAAAATCACTAATTTCAAAGGGAAAACAGAGAAGAAGCCTGGAAGACACTACCTTAGTTAATAGATTGAATGTAGCCTCAGTAGAATTAGAACCAACAGCATTTAAAAGGAAGCACTAAGAAGGATTGAATACTATTTTCATGTTACCTAAACAAACTAACAAACAAACAAAAAGTGCTTAACCTAACTCTGACCGAGAGGAAACACTGGACATACCCCAATTGAAGGATATGCTGCAGACCAAGGAAAAAAGTCATGTGCGGGAGGTCATACAATTGAAGAACTACTATCTATTAAGTGGCCTGACATTTATATCCAGATTATCCCAACTAACTCCTAAACTTTAGTTTAAGATAACCAAATTTTTATTGAATTCCAAAAATATGTATATTGCCAAGCATGGGAATATGACATGTTTTCAAATATAAGACAAGTCTACCCCTCAATGAATGTAGAATATACTTTTATTTCAATTTAGTGATCTCATCAATTGTAACAGTAAAATTATTATTTTCTTTCTGGAAAACAATGAAAATTAATTTCCTAAATGAAAATCAGTTTTCTAAATTTCCTAAAGTCTGGCAAATTTCTTGAAGATAGGGTCTATAGATACCATCTATTTATTAAAATGTTAAAACTATAAATTGTGCTCATTGCTCTATTGTTATAGTTCATTATAATTTTTCAACTATATAGAACTGAACAGAACTCAGGTCTTATGTCAAAATTGTCAATGATATTTTTTATTAAGTGAGAGAAGCACAGTGATGCCGATCTGTGTGTTTCATTGTTTCCTGGACAAATTGAGCCATTCCTTAAGAAGTGGCAGTGAAAATTAAGTAAATCCAACTTAGATCCTTTCTTTTCTTTGAGTGTTATTTTTCATGAACATTAATACTTATGTATTTCTTCTTATATTAATTTATATTAGATTCCCTGACTCACATAAGTACTTGTGTTGTACTTATATTGTGTTAGGGGGACAAGGTACTCCTTTGAAGAAAACAGACATGGCCCTTGCTTCATTGCAGCCTTAGTGGGAAGTCTGGATTTTAGTGTGGTTGATATGCAACTTTTCATGATAGAGATTGTCAAAGTGCAGGTTAATATACTGTGAGGAGTGATCCCCTTCAGCTTTGATTTTTTTCTCTTTTATTTTACAAATATCTATCAGAGTTCTTCTTATTCCAAACTCTGTGGTAGGTGATTTTTTTTATTCAGAATTCTATTCTAAAGAGGCTAACATTCTGTTGCAGAAAAAAGTAAGAAAAAAATTCAATCATTTAATAGAAATCTATTGAAGTTGATTTCACTGTCAGCATCTTTTTTTTTTCCTGAAAGCATTCTCTGATCCTATGGGTACTGATCCATCTTTTCTCATCATTTCCGCTAACTGAAAGTTCACATGTTGGATTTTTAATGAAATACGCTTTGCTATTCCATTTGTGCTAAGATTGCTCAATTATTATGATATTTGCATTTACACAGGGCACGTACATTACTCACACTTTGCTTCATTTCAGCCTACATAGTGTGGAATGAGAGGGAAAAGCATTTGGTCAAACATTGGCTACAGAATTTTGCAGACTGGAATTAAAAGACTGATGATCTAAATCCAGTGATCAGAAATGAAAAGCAAAGTGCAAGATGGCAAGGCCAGAATGGAACTGAGTAAAGAAAGAAAATGAAGAAGCTCCATGGGGTCTTTTTGCAGCAGGCAGAAGGAAAATGTCTCAGTCTCACTGGAGTGAGATCATCATCCTCTCACACTCAGAAGTGTGAGAGGAGGTCTGAGAAAGAGCTCCAGGTGATATATGAGGTAACAAAGCAAACTGGGACAGATTCTACTTTAGCAGTGAATTGGTCACAGAGTCACTAAGAGTTTCTAGAATAAGGAGGTGCTGCCTCCAGATTAGTTAGCATGTTTGTAATGAGAACAATTAATCAGACACTAATAGGCATTAGATTGACATGGATCAGTTCCCACAAATGTAGAGCAATGACCAACTTCATAAATCAAGATGGAGAATATACGCAAGAACTATGGCAGAGAGATTTTTAAAAACCATGCTTCCATACAGCTTTTTATTATGACTACAAAAAGGATCTTAATATTTCTTTTATGATATATTTAAATGTACTTTTTATTAAAATGTGTTGTGCTTCACTGAACAGATTTTTAGCTCCCACAAGGCAGAAAGGGAGGCTTCTATTTTTTGTTGTTGTTGTTTAGAATCCATCACAATATTTTAAATTTATTATAAAGGCTTCTTCACCCTCTTTCCATTCTTTTTTCCTCTAATTTATTCTCCATATGGGACATAAATAATTATTTAAAAATACGAATTGTATCATTCTACTCCCTTTCTTAAAGACCACTCCAATTTTTGATTTCATTAGAATGAGCTACATATTATGACCTCAAGGTTGAACAATCATATAATTTATCACATAGATAAAAACACTTTTGAGAATTAAAAGAGAAACCATTTAAAATTATAATAATTTAACACCATCAATGGATGTCCCAAGCAACCTGCAGTGTACGGTGTGTAGTATGCTCTTTTTCTCTTACTCTCTTCTCTCCCTTTCATTTTGCTCCACTGCAACTGGGCAGCACATCAGATAGGTTAATGTTTGATAATGGATTTTGGAATTGAACTGATTAATTGTTGTGGACTTCCTTTAAAAGGCATTTAAATATCCAAAACTATTTAAAAATTTATATGACAATATTTTGTTGTTTATTTAAAAACCACACAGTAATAACTTGGCATTTTTGTTAATCTTGGCTTCTGCACACAAACACACAAACACAAACACATGCACACAGGCAGACTTTCAAGCAATGATGTGTTGGAATCAACTTGATGTTGGAACTAGGGTCATTTTTCAAAAATTCAGACACATTGTGGGACAATTAAACACAGCCATTATTAAAAATTTAAAAAATATTAAAAAATCAATGACATTAAAACTTTACGCTTTCCAATATTTTTTTTATATTTTACCAATACATATTCACAGTGTTATTGAGGTTTTGCTTTCATTGCTCACAAAGGAAATTTTATGGTGCTCCAAGGGAAATATCATGTGCTATTCAAGGGTAGTGGATGAGGAGGATGTTTTGTTCAGGATAAGTTCTAGAGAAGTAATAGTCTAATTTTCTTTGTGGTTTTTGTTTTTTAGATTTAAGTAGACTTTTTTCTCAATTTAGTTTTAAAGAAAAATTGAAAAGAAAGTATGTATAATTCTCATATACCAATATCAAGTATGCCCTATTATTAGCATCTCAGGGCACATATGTTAAAATTAATGAACCAATAATGATATGGTTTTATAACTAAACTCCATAAATTATTTAGATTTTTTTTTATTTTTTACTTATTTCTGCTTTTCTATTCCAAGATCCCATCCAGGACCCTACACTCTACATAATAGTCTCATTTTCTTAGTCCTGATGTTTGTGCATTTCTAGGACTTTGTGCTTCATGATCTTCATATTTTTTAGTAAAGTTCAGTTTTGTAGGATGTCCCCACTGAAATATTCTGTTGTCTGTCTTATAAGATTAGAATTGTGTTATGGTTTGGATGTGAGTTGTCCCTCAAAAGCTCACGTGTGAGACAGTGCAAGAAGATTCAGAAGAGAAATGATTGGTTTTAAGGGTCTTAACTCAAATCAGTGATTTAATCCCCTCATAGGAATTAACTAAGTGGTAACCTGAAATGGTAGGGTATGACTGGAGGAGGAAATTGGGGCATGGCTATGGGATATATATTTATATCTTGCAGGTGGAGACCTCTCTCTCTCTCTCTCTCTCTCTCTCTCTCTCTCTCTGCTTCCTGATCACCATGATGTGAGCTGCTTTCCTCCACCACACTTCCCCCATGATGTCCTGCCTCCCCTTGAACCACTAGGAATGGAGCTGGACTTCTATGGACTAAGATCTCTGAAACTGTGATACCTCAAATAAACCTTTTCTCCTCTACAACTGTGCTGGTTGGGTCCTTTAGTCACAGCAGTGCAAAGCTGACTAAAACAAGTTGTGAATCATGGGAAGGAACTTAGGGATGTCATCTCTATTACATCTTATCAGGCTGCGTATCTTTCACATGATTTATGAATTGATGATGTTTTGATCACCTAGCTGAGGTAGTATTGTTTTAGTTTCTCTACTGGAAAGTTGTTCTTTATTTTCCTTTTGCATACTATTATTCTTTGAAAGGAAATTGATATCTGCTCCTATTACCTAAGAGGTGAGAAGTTATGTCTCCCTCCTTGAGCACAGAATGTATTAGTTAGGCTTCCTCCAAAAAACTCTCCTTATTATATATAAAATGAGGACATTTATTATGGGAATTGGCTCACACATTAATAAGAAGTCATCTACAAGCTGGAGATTCAGGAAAGTCAGTGGCATAATTCATTCTGAGGCTAAAGGGAGGGCGTGGGTGCAAGGTAATAGTATGTGTCTTGATTGAGTGACAAAGAATAAAAAGTAGTATAAGATGATGTCCTAGTTCAAATGGGAAAGAGTTTATCCATATAGTATTTTTATGTTTTTCTGAGCCCATAACAGTTTGAAGAATTTTGCTCCATATTGATTACGAGAAACTGTTTACTTAGTCTGATGATTTGATGGCTAATCTCTTCCACAGATATCTTCATGGACATACTCAGAGATTATGTCATATCAACTATCTTTGTATCCCTTAGTCCAGTAAAGTTGAAAATAAAATTAACTGTCATAGAGAGTATCTACATAAATTATTTGAAATTTTTCCACTTAGCAGATTTTTCTCTTCATTTGTTTATTTATTCAATCATATATTTATGTCAGTGTTATGGTTGGGATATGAGGTGTAAGCTCAGGTATAAGACAATTAAAGAACATTTAGAGGTTACATAATTGGGTTAAGATAGTCTTAATATAATCAGTGCATTAATTCTCTGATAGGGAATAACTGAATGGTAACTGTAGGCAGGTAAGGTGTGGGTGGAGGAAGTGGGTTTCTGGGGGCCTACCTTTGGTATATATATTTTGTCTTTGTTGAGCAGAACACACACACACACTCTCTCTCTCTTTCTTTCTCTTTTCTAGTCATCAGGCCCTGAGCCACTTTCTTCCATTGGCCCTATGGAATGGAGTGGACCATCTATGGACTGAGACATCTGAAGCCAGTGAGCTCTCAAATAAACTTTTCCTTCTAAAATTATTCTTCTCAAGTTTTTGGTTGTAGCAGTAAAAATTTTGACTAAAACAGTATTGATTCATAGATATTTGTTTATTATATCATTCAGGCTATAATTTGATATTGCTTTCTTCATTTTTTAAAATATAATTTTAGTTGTAGATGGACACAATATCTTTATTTTATTTATTTATTTTTGTGTGGTACTGAGGATCAAATGCAGTGCCTCATGCACGCAAGGCAAGCGCTGTACCACTGAACAAACACCCTGGTCCCCTGCTTTCTTCATTTTCTTGCTCAAATTATTGGCTTTGGCAAACGGTAACTTCTTCAGTTGGTTGTATGCGTCTTTGACATATTCACATTCATGAGTTTGTTTTTAAACACTCCTTATTTTCATTTTAAATTGATTTAAAAAATAAATGACAGCAGAATGCATCATACTTCTTATTACACATATACAGCACAATTTTTCATATCTCTGGTTGTATATAAAGTATGTTGACACCAATTCGCATCTTCAAACATGTACTTTGGATAATGATGTCTACCACATTCCACCATCCTTGCTAATCCCCTGCCCCCTCCTTTTCCCTCCCACCCCTCTGCTCTATCTAGAGTTCATCTATTCCTCCCATGCTCCCCCTCTCTACCCCATTATGAGTCAGCCTCCTTTTATCAGAGAAACATTCGGCATTTTTTGGGTGGGGGGATTCGGTAACTTCACTTAGCATTATCTTCTCTAACGCCATCCATTTACCTGCAAATGCCATGATTTTATTCTCTTTTATTGCTCAGTAAAATTCTATTGTGTATATATGCCACATTTTTTTTTATCCATTCATCCACTGAAGGGCATCTAGGTTGGCTCTACAGTTTAGTTATTGTGAATTGTGCTGCTATAAACATTGATGTGACTGTGTCCCTGTAGTATGCTGTTTTTAAGTCCTTTGGGTATAGACCTAGGAGAGGGATAGCTGGGTCAAATGGTGGTTCCATTCCCAGGTTTCCAAGGAATCTCCATACTGATTTCCATATTAGCTACACTAATTTGCAGTCCCACCAACAATGTATGAGTGTACCTATTTCTGACAGCAAAAATTGTTTCAGGCTCATCTTGCGCATTTCCTTCTGTGTACTAGAATTGGCCATTTCTTCAAGCAGCTCTAGTTCTTTCATTGAAGAACATTATTAGACTTCAAGAAATTAATGCTAGGTATACTCATTGCTATTGAGGCATCATTTGTTTTATAACCCCCATACTGACAGAGAATAAAAAATATATGCATGTTTATATAAACCCATGTATATGCAGACATTTATAAGTATTTTTGGTAAACAACCACTTTTATCTATATCAAGCTAATTATATCTCCAATCTTAAATCCATTATCATGTGGACCCTTTTAGCCTCTTCCACTTGCTTAAATGGTTTTCTGAGTTCATTGCTAAAACAAGTTCAGATTCTTAGTTCTCAGCAAGATTTAAAATGCTTACCATGTTGAAAATAGTTAAATTGTCATAAATTACTTAGAAACAAGTTAAAAAAAAACAAAAGGACATTATCATCACAAATACTAAATTTTGCTTTACAAGTGTTATGGTTTGAATCTTAGAATGTCCCCAGGAAAATTCATATGTTAGGCAATGCAGTTTTGTTCAGAGGTGAAAAGATTGGATTATGACAATTGTTAACTCCATCAGTGAATTTATCCACTTGATAGATTAATATTTTGAGTAATTTCCTAGTTGGTAACTGTAGGCAGGTAGAACATGACGGGAGGAGGTAGCCCTTGGACTGTATCTGTCTATGGCCTCTTTCTCTTTCTTTCCTTTTCTCTCTGATTCCTGGCTGCTCTGAGCTGAGCAGCTTTCCTCTACCACACATTTCCACCATAATATTCTGTCTCAGGCCCAGAACAATGGAATCAGCAGACAATGTACTAAGACCTCTAAAACTGAGCAAAAATAAACTTCTCCTCACAGTTGTTCTTGTCAGGTATTTTGGTTACAGTGATGAAAAGCTCATTAACAAAACAAGTGAATAAAAGAGAAGCTGAAGATTATTCAGCAAACGGCATTAAATACTTAAACAAGAAGCCAATTACTATCTCAAAGTCAAGACATTAGAATCCTCAGAATCTTTTTTCTTAATTAATTAAAATTGAGTGTTTTTGTGTGTGTGTGTGTGTGTGTGTGTGTGATGCCTGGGATGGAACCCAGGTCCTTGTACATGCCAAGCATGCACTCTACTTCTGAGCTCCATCTGCCCTTTTTATTTTTTAGTTTGAAATAGTGTCTCACTTAAATGGCTTAGGCTCAATTGCTGAGGATGGCCTCAAACTTGCAATCTTCCTGTCTCAACCTCCTAAATTTCTGGGATAACAGGTGTGTACCACTGCACCTAATTTGAATCCTCAGAATCTTAAAAGATCCTTGACCACCATCTCCATTTTGCCAATAAACTATAATTTTGATTGCTCCAGTTAAGAAATCAGTATCACATCACACAGTAATTTTGTAAATAATATATAATATGCAAGTTTTCTTATGTACATGTTTACATGTGTATGTTTATGCATATGAGCACACATGTGGGAGCCTATGTGTCATTTCAGAGTGCATCTTATTTCAGTAATTCTTAATAATTCCTCTCTCATCTGGATAAATAGAATAAAATTTTTATTTCTTAAACCATGCCAGTTATATTACTGCAGGGTAATCATTCCTACTTATTATCATATTTTGATTATCAGAGTGAAAATAGCTGGGTAGGACCCCAGAGAACCTCAGCACAGAGAGCTTTATTTCTACCCATATGTGCCTTATACTTAATAAGCAGAAGTTACTATAGGGAAGTAAAATATTTGGACTTCAAATTAGGAATTTAATTGTATTAACACTTTAGTTCCCCTTGACTATAGAGATTATTCTAATATGTGAAATATCAGTAACATTAGCATAGCAAGCTTTCCCCACATAGGACTCAAGAGTATTAGGGGATCATGGAATTTGCTTGTCAAAAACAAGAGCAAACAAGGAAAAATTAAGCAGACATTAATTTATATCTTTGGATCTTCACTGAAATAAGAAACACGTATTAAACAGCACTAAGTAGTGATATGTAATGTGACAGGCAGCTTATACTTATAAAGAGAAATTACAGTGAACTTTACATTAAGTCATACATATAATAAGCATAAAAGTAGTTTTGATTATGAAATAAATTATACACTTAATGAAGCTTTCTTTATATAACCGAAATTTGTCAAATTTGTTTCCATTTGGGAAATATCAGTCAGACTGGAATAGAAATCGTTCTATATCATTTTCATAAGATCTGATCTTTCATACTATCATACAAAAGTGTATTAGCAATGTGCTATATTATTAGAGGATGGAATCACTAACTTTTCCAAATCAGGTTTTTATGCATCCCAAATAGATAAGTGGCTTAATGATGGGCTTCCTTTTTCAATGCACATAGATTTTAGGCATATTGATAAGTCTGCGTACTGTCAATACCCCCTCACTTTCTTATGCGTTGCCCTTGTGTAGTATCATGTTACTTTTTGTATAACATTTCCTTAAAATGAAGTACGTATGAAAAGATGTCTGCACTTTCATGTTCATTGCAGTGCTATTCACAATAGCCAAGACATGTGCACCACCTGTTAAACAGATAAAGAAAATGTGGTATATATACATCATGGATTGCTGTTGAATAAAAAAAAAAAAAAAGGAATGAAATCCTAGGCAGCACATGGTGGCACACATCTGTAATCCCAGTGGCTTGGGAGGCTCAGGCAGGAGGATCACAATTTCAGAGCCAGCCTCAGCAAAAATTGAAGTGTTAAGCAACTCAATGAGATCCTTTCTCTAAATAAAGTACAAAAGAGAGCTGGGGATTTCCCTCAGTAGTTGAGTGCCCCTAAGTTCAATCCCCTGATATCCACCTCCCCACCGCCAAAAAAAAAAAAAAAAGAAAAAAGAAATCCTGTTTTTTGAGCTTTTGAGACAACATTAATGGATTTGGACATTATATTAAGTGAAATATGCCATGCACAAAAAGACAAATACTGCATGATGTCACTCATTTGCAGAATCTAAAAATGTTGATTTCACAGAAGTTTAGAATAGAATTGTGTTGCTGGAGGGCAGGGTGAGTAGCCAGTAGCATTGAGGAGGTAAGGGAAAATATTGATCAATTAGTATTGAGCTAGATAACAGCAATATTTTCTGGTGTGGTATTGCATACTAGGATGACTATAGCTAAGAATAATTTTCTGTACTTTGTAAAAGGCTAGAAGAAAGTATTTTGGAAGTTTTAACCATAAAGAAATGATAAATGGGAAGATAAGTATGCTTAACCTGATTTAAATATTATGCTAGGTATATATGTATGAAAACATTACGTGGTGTCCACTAATACATAAAATGTTTATGTTTTAATGAATCAGTTAATTTGTTTTAAATTTCTTAGATAGAAATGTCTCAGATTATTATCTTATCAAACATTTTATATTCATACCCAGGAAGGCTCTATTTAGATTTTAAAGAGAATATATCAGAGGATAAGAATGTCAAAATGGTACTTTTTAAATGACATACAAGAAAAATAATCATTCTGATAGTTTCATAATTTGAATTTGAAATTGTTTCCTATTATCTTTCTAATTAATCTTCTGTAGTAAATCAGAGTTATGGATTTATTCTTTCAGATACAGTTGTGCAGAAATGAATTTCTTTTGTTTTTAATCAGGCTCATCCAGGTATGCTATGGGGCTACATTAAAAGCAATTTAAGGAGTCGAAGGAATTCTGATTATGGTAGAAGGTTGTCTTAATATTAAGTTACCATACCTTTTGTATTTCTACTTCTGAAAAACTTTAGCTCATTTTTTTTCTTTTATTGGTGTGTATTATTATACAGACTGGTGAGTTTCACTGTGGTATAGTGGTACATGCATATAAAATTATTTGATTAGTTTCAATCCCCACAGTTCTTTTATTCTACTGATCATGTCACCCTGACTTTCCCTTGGGGAACATACCTATTTTTTTTCTTGAAATGACAGTGAAATTGTTAGCTATGGAATAAGCATAAGACATAGGATAGGTCAATGTAATTTTTTTCAAAAAGCTTTAATGAGATACAATTGACATATCAAACAATTCACCCATTTGAAATCTATAATCTGATGGTTTGAATTTGTTCAAAGAGTTGTGCATCTATCACTACTAGCTTGAATCTAGGTGAAATGGGGATGATTTCGCATCATGCATCATTAAATTTCAGCTATAAAATATTTTGGAGAATATTTATGTTCCAAAACACAGTAGTTATTAGAAGAAAAGATGGATTTTCATCTTGGAAAATAAAGGAAGTTTGGACAGTCAAGTGGAGATGAAGATGTTATGGTCCATCCATGGACATCCCTAAGAAATATGAGTAGATATGTATAAGGTCAAAAATAGTAGAGGAAATCTGAGTTCTACAGAATCTGGATGTAGGTCATATCCTTTGCTGGTTTGACTTAGTGTCTCTTTTGGTTCTTACAACACACTCTAGAAGTGCTACACTTGTTCCCAGATCCATTGTTCCATTTTTTGGGGGGGGTATTACCAGTGATGCCAACATTTTCCTGACTTATTACAAAGGATGGATAGTCAGACCAATAGTTTAAAAATATCAATGAATTCTATCACAATTTTAGAATTTTCTTTTAAAATTCTCAAAACTAAAGAACAATGTTAGAATGTATTTTAGAGAATATATAACCTAAGATTTTACACATAAACACACACACATATAATATATATATGATGAAAGAAATTAAATAATCACCAGTATGAGAAGTAACAAGACTGGCACTGAGTTTCTGAAACTACATTTATATCTACTTCTCTTTACAATGGAAAAATCAGTTAAACTGGTAAAACATTAATTTTTCATCAGTTAAAATGTATTAATTGTCTGGATTAGCATTCAGAAAGCTTTTACTATAAAGGTCCAGTTAGTAAATATTTAGACTGTATGGATTATTAGGATAATTTTGACTCTATTAACCTCACCTTTTATAGCATAAACTCAATCACAGAAAAATAAATAAATGTGCATAGCTATATTTCTATAAAACATACAGACATAGGACATGGACTGTATTTCCATATTTTGCCTAAAGGTCACTAAACTTTTCTTCAGGTGGTGAGTATGTGTGTGTGTCTTGTGTGTATATATGTATATATATATATATATATATATATATATATATATATATATATGTATTTGTATGTACATGTATGTATATATATATATATATATATATATATATATATATATGAATTTGATTGATTGAATGATGTAAGGTAATGATTTAGACCAAATGGTTTTGGAACCTTATGCTGCCCGAGAACAGCTAGGAAAACCTAAGTCATTAAATATTGTATTTTGTCTTCTCAAATTATCTTTTCAAAATAAATACTGCTTGCCTCATACATTGTTATACTACATACTTTTCCTTGATCTGTTGGTGTCTGACCAGCTAATCACAAAATCTGTTATGGATTATATCTACATGAAGATACTGTGGTAGCAACTGAGTAGCCTATTTGAATAAGTAAAGTTGGAAGGGTTTAACAAGTTTACTTTATCGACCCTACCATCAGAATGTGATTACAATGTGATTTCTAATACATTATGTATTTTGTAAAATAATACACCTGAATATCAAACTCTTAAAAATCAGTCCTATGAAAACAGGAATGACTGAATTAAATTAGACTTGATACCTGCTGGTATAACAATCTGGACCCATTATCTCAGCTCATTAGAGATTGGTGTTAATGAGACCAAGGTCAGGGGTTCATTCCCCATGTGAGAAATACAGACAGCCATTCTGTTCCCTGGCTTTCCACTCTACACCCTATTTTACCCATATGTTTCATAAATAATTGCAACTGGTCACAAGCAGAACAAGGGAATGACTATAGAAGGTTCAGATTATTCTCACTGTTAGTGAAATGGATATTCAAATACAACTTCCTGAGGAAAAACAGGTTGTCTTTACATGTAAAGAACAATATGTTATATTGGATATACTCCCTGTGGATGATAAAAAATGATAAAATTCATAATGTATAATTCATAATTTTGACCTGATAATGATTTATTCTCTTTCAGTTTCAATTGCATTTATTCATGTACTTATCTTTCAGTTGCTGTATCCTGAGGATATAAAGATCAATAATATTTCAATAACCTGATAATGTATATAATACAAGATTTGCATGTGTTTATTTGGACATTATTGTTAAAATCTGGACATGTTGAAATAATGATGGCACTTAAATACTTATAAATGGTATTTGGCTAGGGAAAGCAAGAATTCAAAAATTTTGTCTTGTCAGTTAACTTTTCTTCTAAAATGTTTCCATGGGAGAGATATAAAGACAAGGTATGCTGACAGAAATTCAACATAGTATTGCATTATCAGGGAGATTTATGCATTCGAATGAAGCAAAATAGAAATGCAGAAAACTTCAATAATTGTGACTAGTAGGATATTGTTAGAAAGCTAAGGAACTTAACACATCCCCAATTTCAATGAAAATATTTCATTTCAAATCTGCATCTTAATACCCTTCTACCTGCAGCCCAAGATGATTTAAACAGAGGAGTATTAAAATGCTCTCCTATCATGCTTTAAGAAAGTACCAAATCTGCTTACTCTTCCAGCTGTGACAGAGGGAGCTGATTTTACTAGATTACCCTCTAACCAATAGACAACTTAAAGACAAATCACACTCAGTAAAAAAAAAAAAGAAACCTGAAAGTTATCTAGGTAAGTTAAACTTTCTTCTTGCAGAGATGAGGAACACAAACTTGTTCTATTTTCTGTCAGTTCCCATTTTAGAGCTGCTATGTTCTTTCTATGTCAGTATGGACAAGATAGCTAACCATATTAAATTGGGGTCACCTTAGGCATATGATAAGATTAATAATATAAACCATTTTTCCAGGTAATATAAACAAGAGTACAGCAGTCTCTGACCCTTCTCATTTGGTCATATGTAACTTTTTGGTAATTAGAAATCAGAAGTTGATGATAAGATCACTGTTTGCCATAAACCCATGGCAAATCGTGATGTTTGATTTTAACGAAATATAATCTTATCAGATTGGTAAAATTGGAAAGATCTGCAATAGGTGAATAAAAGGATAAGCATAGGTACAAAACTAAGCCACATAAAGTGTTCAGGTAATATCAGGAAATTGAGATCAAGTAATATAGTGCTGATATGGAATAAACATTGAAGCCTAATGTTACTCTAGCAAGGTAGAACTGGTCTTACTCAATTTTAAGTTCTACATAGGAAATCTATATACCTTTCATAGAGTTGTCAAGGTCTAATTTACAACTCAATGATTAATGATTGAGCATCAAATTCTAAACATATGAAAACACTTAAAATTTATACCAAAGGAAGCCTAAAATTATGAGTATGTATGAACTGTGCTTAAAATGAACTACTGATACTGAATAAATAGACATTTGTAAAATGCTGCAATAAGACCAGACCATGAAAAATGGGTTCATTTTCCTTTATTTGTGTCTATTTCAGTTCACATAGAAATACAGTTAGGTAGTAGTAACAAGAAGTGCACTCAAAATATAATGTAAATCATGAAAAATGACTTCTAGTGGTTTTAATACCATCAAGCTCAATGTTGAACTGGTATTGAAAATTTCATTTTTCTCCACATTGCTGCAATTCATGGTTTAGAGTCCTAGAAAAAAATGTTTGAAGAAAATGGGCAATCAATAGAGCAGCATGGTATTATCAAGGCTCAACATTAAAAGGTAGAAAGATACAAGACAGGAAAAGCTTGGGTTTGACTTGTTGCCTGGTCCTGCAAGCCATCTCTATAGGGGAAACTTGAATTGAAGCCTTTGCATGAGAATCTTTGTTCCTTACAATGTAGTTTAACTCTCAGGAACAAATAAAGTCTCGTGGCACACATTTGAAAATATGTTCTGAAATAAAAAGGCTTTCTACATGTTATTCTTTTTTTCAATTATTGATCTTGCATTAAAATGCTACTGGTGTATAGTATCTTTTACACCAGCATAAAGCTTAGATATTGTGAAATGGAACAAACACAGAGCAACACAGATTTCATTTGCACTTACATTTATGTCACGAGCTAGTAAAAGTTTAAGCATGACAACACAATTTTAAGCTTATTAATGTTAAATGTCCACCATCACTGCCAATTTGCAATCAGTTTACTCCCTAAGGAAAGCTTTTCTCAGGGATCTTGCCAGCTGTCTGTCTCTTGGAACATTCTCAGTTTGTGGATTGATCTTTAATAAACATGCATTTGCACTCCCAAACTGCATAATGCATTCCTTCTGAGCATGGGAATATGCAGATGTTATATGCTAAAGATGTTATTTATGTTTTAACAATTTTGAAAAACAAAGCTTTTCTTCTAAGATTCCAATTTTTCTCTCACAAAAAATAATAATAATTCCAATCCTAGGCTTTCCTCTTCATCAAGGATGAACCCCTATGTTTGCGTCTTCTGCAATGCAGTGTTGGCGCTGTTTTTAAAAGAATTCTAAGGGCAACACTATTCAACACCATTCCTTTTCTGAAGAACACCTTCATGTCTATAAGCAATTAAAAATAATATTATGGTCCTGTTTAAAATGATTGCATCAAGCTTCCATTGGACACTTACATTTGTTTTTTGATTTTCTTTTACCCACAGAACCTGTCCCTCTGCAGAAGAGGGCAGTAGTGTTCACAACACTAAGCAGAGACTTTGTCAGCTGGTCCTGACCATTAGATAGGATTATTAGATCATCAGACAGCTGCCATGTGCTCCTCCTATGGCAAATACATAACTCCTCTTTTTGTCACTTAATTCCAAAATCCATCTAAGTCTATTTTTAAAAACAGAAACGCAGGGTCTTTAACTTTGTTAAAATACTTATGAATTTTCTCTAACTTGTACTTAAATTTCTTTTTAGAACAAACCTGACATTTGTGTGAAGTTAAACTGTTCTCGGGCTAAAATTCTTCTGAATAGCATCCTCAGATCAGTGCATCCTCTTGAATCTCTTATTCTATTCCTTAAATGTCTCTGTTATTTATCTTGAAATGGTCCTTGATAGTGCCTTGTTTTCTCACATTAGTTATAAGGACATTCTACTTATTTGGAGATATGCCACTGGTCTCCCAGTCTAATCCAAGTTACATACTTTTATCAAATATCTTTCTAAAGAAAAGTATTAATCATCTCACAATTCTGATTAGAAATTAATATCAATTATCCATCATCTACAGCATATTTTCAAGTTTCAGATTTTGCTCTATAATGATGTTACACTTTTAGTTTCTACTGTCTATAAGCCTTCCAATGGAGTGTCATCACTATAAAAATATTTTATCAATTATAGCATCTCTAAAATCTTAACTTACTAAAAGAGAGAGAAAGAGAGAGAGAGAGAGAGAGAGAGAGCGAGAGAGAGAGAGAGAGAGAGAGAAACCAGGCATCTTGGCATNATATATATAATCTGCAGCTATATTTATTCACATACTCAAAATTCAACTACTATTCATGAGAAATCAAGCTAAAATATTTTAAGTCCCCAAATGGAATTTTGAACATGCATGATATAGGTCTCTCATAAGTTCACATTGAACTTCCCATTCATGTTTCTTGAGGTTGCTGCTGAAATAACTATAAAAAAATCTGTTATGGGGCTATTACTTGCAAATAACTTAACTCTAACTTTAAAATAATAAAGGCATATCCATGTAGCCTTTACCTCTGCTTCTCTGCCGTTTTTATTATTGTGAACTCATTTAGATGTAAGGTTTCTAATCAGGCTAAAGGATTACCTTGAGGTATGGTTACAAGCCTCCTTTTTTATATGGGGGGGGGAGGAGGGAGCGAGGGAGGAATATTTGCTTCACAAAAAAAGCAAAAGCTGTGAGCTTCACTAGATTGAACCACAGTGATCCAATCATTGAGAATTCAGACGTGCCTGTTTGGTTAGGCATGGGACTAGGCCTTCTCTGAAACATTGTTGTGCAAATGAATGTTGGGCTTGCATATAACAGTAGCCCTGGTGAAGTCCCTCAAGGATGAATCTCGTACAAACTCACCTGTGTGTATTCCTCAGTGGAACAGAGGGTATTTCTCAGTAAAAAAGACCGAGTATTGTTAAGAACAGGGAAGGAATGCTAAATAGATAAGAAACAAAAATACTCATTTCACCTAGTAATTATCATCCTTTTCTAATTTTTTTCCCTTAACAGTAGATTCTCACTTGAAATTACCACTAGTTATATCTTTCTAAAACATTAAGACAATCAGGTCAATTTCTCTATCTGAAGTTTCCCATAATTTCTCATTGTTGAAAGTCAAATTCACAATTTTCTTTAACTCATTGCAAGGACCAAATTTATTTCAAAACTTTGTATCTGAGAATTATTCCTGTAAAATTTCAACTTTTCTTACCAAACAGAGCCATAGACTCTCACATACCTGTTTGTTGTGTCTTCCTCTTTCCAGCTTCATGAATTTTCATCCATAACTTTGATGTCAGCCTTAGTACCAGCACTTCTGAGAAGTCCTTCCTGACATTTCCACAATCTTCTCTTTTCTCTGTAGTTCTAACCTTCATTTCTTCCTTCTACTAAGTTTCTTTGTGGCTTCCACAAAGATAATAATTTTTTTCCCTAATAATATTGGTGTCCTTCCACAAAACTTATAGCCTATATTTTATCTGTAACATTGTCCTGTTTGGCATAAATCATAAACTTAGAAAATATATGTGATTAAAAAATATAATTAAATTTTCTAGAAAATTTACAGTTTCTTACCCTACTTCATTCTCTATATACCTGGAGAGACAGTAGGAGTGCTAGATAATATATTAGTATGGATGAAAGGCCTTCTCCTGGCATTTGTCTGCTGCTCTTATTAAGTTACAATGATCCATTATAAACCAAAATTGGCTAAAACTTTCAGGCTGGCCCAAGATTAATGATGTATGACCATTATAAATAAGTGTAGCCTATTAATGCAGAATAGATAATGCTGCATTGGCTATAATATTTGCCAGAAATGTTAATACATATCAAATGCAGAGAGAAGAGTTTGGCACATTTAGAAATCTAATAAATACAGGTTGTCACATTTATGCTTTTATCATTATATCAAGCTGGTAGGTATGACTACTCAGGGTAACAAGTCTCTATAAAACAACATAACACCACAATAAGTGTTTAAAAAATTGTTTCTTGAGAACAAATCTGCACAAGATGATTTTTAAAATAACAAATGGGAAAGGAGCTATCTAAAGTATAATTTGATATAAAAAGATATAAAAATAAAAATATAAAAAAGAACTTTTGAAATTTACTTTAACTGGATAAAAATTAAAAGAAGTAAATCAGTGAATTTCTTAATACTAAATAAAAGTGCTTTAAAAATATGTGTCATTATTTTAGCCATCCTAAGACAGTTATTTGATTCCTTCTAAAACTATAAAAGTAAGGAAAAGGAAAATACTGCAAGATTTCCCACAATTATTATAGGACAACATAACATTGTTTTAAAACAATGACTGGCCACACATCCACAGAAGAACTGAAAAGGAAAGAAAAAAATTAAGTAGATGAAGTTATCTACCTAACATTAAGCCAGGATGAGAAGGCTTATCTGTAAGAGTATCCATTATGGTCTAGAAATCTTTTAAAGTTATTCTCCAAAAGATAGAAATGATTCTTTTTCATGAGGATTTCATTCAACCTAGGAAAATAGATTTATAGGAAACTAAGTTGTTCATAGGCACTAATTTCAAACTGGAAATAGAATTTCAAAATAAGATATTTTATTGTATCACTGAGTTTTGCATTTTTATAAGATGAAAATATGTGCTTTTTCATTTTTTTCTTATTCCCCAGGTAAATGAAAGAAATTAAGACCTCAAGGAAGACATATATTTTGTAATTTTTTTACTTGCCAGCTTACATTAAACGGATAATACTTCCCTCTGGTCTGTGTTTTATAATCTTGATAAAATGATTTGAATGTCCCCACAGTGATGCTGTGAGTTTCACTATAAAACCGGTTAATATGCCTGTAACGGTATACTCCCACATTCTTTAATATCTTGTGTATGACCAATCTATTTTTATTGAAATTATTTAATTTTGGAGGCCTGAGTTAATACTTTCTTGCCTTGGGAGGATAATATGATGCTTATGCTTAGGAATCAAAAAACGATAAATTTAGCCATTAGATTTGGCTTTTATAAAACCATGTATTACCTTTCAGTCCTGTGTGGCTTATTGAAGCTTTAAACTATTTGTCTATAAAACAAACATATCCTACATTTACAAATGAATTTGTAAATACTTTGTTTTTGTACTTGAACTCATAATTTTGTAGCAAAGAAGGTCATTTATTCAATATATGTATATTTGTTTCTTAAGTACTATGGGCTAAGATTTGTGCTATTTTTGGTGACTCAAGGATAAATATTTAAATGAAAACATAAATGTGAATTCACAGTCTTTAAGGTAGCATGCTAGGAAGTTAGCTATCACGATATTGTGTGATAAGTTAAATGGGCTGATAGAGATGACCATATTGGTAAAGTCAGTGGCACCTCTCATTTTTGAGATGTCAGAAGTAGCTCAATAAAACTAATCTTCTCTGACACTAAACTAGTGGTTCTCAACAGATTATAATTTGACTCCCCCAAATCCCCAAAAGAAAAACATACAACCTAAGAAGCAATATACTTGGAAACATCCAGAGATATTCCTTACTGTCATGTCTCAATGGTTACAAATTTATCCAGTGGGAGAAAATCAAAGAAGCTGATAAACATCCTAGAGTATCCTGGAGACCTGGAGAACTGTCTTAAAACATTAATAGTGCCTAAATTGAGAAAGCATGCACCAAAGCATGTATACCAAACTGTGAAAATGTAAATATCTCTTTGTCACCAACAAAATGTACAATTACAAATAATATATAGGAAGGATTCTTATTTTAATAAATAACATTAAATAGTTAATAGTAAACGTTATTTTAATATAAAGATAGATAATGCTTTTAAAGTAATACTAATTAAATGCATAATATTCATTAAAATATTTTATTATCTTAATAATAAAGGCACAGACAGTGTTTTTTTCTCCTATCTTTATACACTTTAGCTTGTTCTGGAACAAATTTTGAAAAGTCATAAACATTTTGAGGTGATTCACTTTATACCTTATCTGTGACCTTTAAAAAACTGAAAGACAGATATTTGTAGTATTTTTTTCTCAGAACTGTCTCTGAGAAACCTAAGTAACTCCTGGTATTATTTGCATAGTTGCACCAAAATGATTGTGAAATAAGTGTGTCACAGGGACCTCATGTGTTGACATTTAACATATTTTTCTTTAAATTAGCATGCCCAGAGATTTTCTGTTCTCTTTGGTCAAATCTGCTTTTGCCCTGGATTTAGCTTTCAGTAACCTGCTTGGTGTTGCTAGCTGTTTCTTTCAGTCATTGTGCCATCTTGCAATGCACTTTGAGAGATGTTTGAATGATAAAGTACTGTACATGTAAAAGTGCTTGTTGATTTCGTTGCCTGCTTCTTGATGGGGCTCTGACATGATGGAATGCCTGCTTGGAGCTGCCAGTTACTCTGCCAATCATCAGCCATACTAAATCTGTCTTCTAATACCATCAAATTATGGCAGTTTCAATAGTTATCTTTCTTATAATCCTTTTGAGGACTGATTGCAATGGTCATTCATATTTCAGTTACAAGATGTGTAAATGTATAGAACTATTAATAACATGAGGTAGTCTTTTACAAATTAGAGTTACATTTCTGACCTTGAGATTTCAATTTTCCATCTATTGGCTTTCAGGTTTATAAATAAAAGGAAGTGAAATGTCTGTTTTAAAAAAAAGAAAATGAACTAATTTAAAATTTCTATGTGTAATTTTAAAATACAACATGAAGAAGATTGCATTCAATATTGAAAAATGTTTAAAAATAAACTATCTTTTGCCACACCCATTGGCTATTATCTAAAAGTTATCTCAGTGCCTGTTGAAAACTATGAAGAAGGCTATAGAAAATCCCCAGAGCTCTGTCCCACTGTGTGCCAGCAAAAATAGGCAAACTCATCAGGAACAGAAAGATTAGTAGAGGAAAAAAGAAGATTACAAAAATGAGGTCAAAAAGTTTTGTTTAACATCACACAGAACCTTGAAATTTGTGGTAAAGTGTTTGGACATTTCCTTGAAAGTCAAATGGTATCATTTAAAATTTGAAAAATGGAGCAGAATAATAGCTATCTAAATAGGTTTATGGACCTTTTTCCTCATGACCTTGACAATTTTTACATAACTTTTTCTTACCTAAAAATGATATAGAACAGCTGCAATTAAAGCTACTTATTATGAGTATTTGGGATTAGGAATCGAAATTTCATAAGCCTGAGAAGAAAATTCATGATTTTCGTATGCAACAGTAATACTTCTCAAAATCTTTGTGACATTGAAACAGTTATAAATGTATGTATTTGTGCAAATGCATTGATAAAAATCATAGTTTAAATTTTAATTAGTGATAGGAACATGGGAAATAGAAACAGAAAAAAAAGTTCAACAATAAATAAAGAAATTATTAAATATTTCTAATAAAAAATGTATTTGATTTAAAAATCCAGGAATACTAGGATTCTCTCTTCCTCAGCACTCTTTTGTTCTGACTTACTAGTAAATCAAGCTGAGTCATTTCTTCTTTCCTTCATTCATGTTCCTGGTGTTAGAATAAGCAGAGTCCCAGTTATCATCATAGAGGATTCATTAACCTTCTTAATGTTAGCAGCATTTGCTTTCATTTGGTGACAACTCACATTGCCACAGTCACATTTTAGATCCTGATATTACCAGAAGTTGTTTTACCTCAGAAACACTTAACCTCAAAATTCCTTTCTGGGATGATAACTGTTTATGCAATAAAAACTAGATAATGAGGGCTGGGGTTGAGGCTCAGTGGTAGAGCACTTGCCTAGCATGTGTGAGGCACTAGGTTCAATCCTCAGCACCACATAAAAAATCAATAAATAATGTAAGTGTCTATCAACAACTACAAAAACATTAAAAAATAATCATGAAATAAACCAAAATGTTTCTGTAAAAAAGCAATATTACTAATGCAAACTCAAATTGTTTTGTGAATAGCTTTATGTCCAAGTTAATAGAATGGGGCATTGTATTTTTTATATAACACAATTGTTATCATTTATAGTGTTACTCTTATTTTTTTTAATATATATAGCTAGAATACTGTGGCTAATTCCGTGAAAAATCTGTATCTTCAACTTACTGATTTTTCAGTATTATCCTGTTTATGGTTTTACAGTTCTTTCTGCCCAGCAATCAGGGCTTCAATTGTAGAACCAGAATCACATTTATAAAGACATTTGGGGACTTAGGTCATAGTGATACTGTGATATTGCAATATAGCTTTTGAGCCAGCAGGTAGCCAAGTTCAGTTCTTTATTATAAAGCTGCATGATACTTCATCAACTATCAGTCCAGGGCAGTGGTATTCCAAAAGTCTCTTCAGCCTCTTTTCATTAATTGGTATTTCTGCCCCAACTCTTTTGTCCAAAGAGTGAGCCTATACATATCTGGCATTATTATTCAAAGACAAAATTGTCTAATAGTGTATAATAAGGCTAGAGGACTTAGCACCCTCATTGTTTTTCATTTCCCTTATGTTTATTGGTAGATGTAACTCCTTTATATTTTACCTGAATTTTATTCAATTGTTCTTTTTAGGGAGTCCCTATCTTGTTGTTTGCTTCAAAGTTACAATTTAAGCCAGCTTATAATTTTATAATTGCAATATTGATAGAACACACACATGAGTGCTGTGTATATATACATATATTGAAATATTGGTAGAACACACACACACATGGATATAAACACACACACATCTACTTATATGCTACTCAGCAGAATAACAAATCTTTTATTCCTAGAAAAATTATTCTCATAAATTTTTAATTAAAAGAATACTGGGTAGTATAAGGGAAAGCAAATTCAGCAATAGGAGAAATTAAAAGCATCAAAGATCATCAGAGATATATTTTATAACATCCATTACTATTACCAATTGTCATCACACTGAACCACAGTCTGGAAAAAAGGGGCAATTGTACAAGAGTTCCCTAGGGTGCTATCCTGGTCTGCAGTTTTCAGAACATCTACAGGATTCTTGAAAAAGATAATAGAGTAAAACTACGAAAAGAACTAGTAACTTAGTAAATTTAAACTATTAAATGCCAAATAAATTCAAGCTAGTTTTAAAACTATCTGTTTTTTAAAGATAAAACACTCTCCTCATATTTCGAGGGAATCATATTAATTCATTAGTTATGTAACAGGGTTTTTTTTCTATAAAGTACCTTCTAAGTCATTTAATTGATGCAAATTTCAGTTAATTATACCTTGATTAATTTATCCCTTCTTATTTTGAATAGTTCATATTCCTCTAGAATTCACTTGCAGCTTTCATCTCACAACAGGGAAATGGAATTTCATTTGGACATTATTAATTTTCATTTGCTGATAACAAATTTGTTTACATAATAAATAACATTTTCTGAAGTAGTTCAGCTTCACATTAGTACTTCTTGGTTTTTCAAGCACTGAAAAACTTGATGATTTTTTAAAATAAGCTTTAGAGTAAAAATGGAGTATTTGAAATGGAAGGGAAATTGCTATGCATCTCAAATGTTTTAAGATATATTGCTGTCATATAAGATCACCTCTATAAACATCCTTCTCCTTGTTTTCTCCAGAAGTGTTTTCTATATAAATTACATATTGTCGAATTTATATCATATTTCATGCCCTAAAAGCTTTTGACAGATCTTGCAGCTGTAATAAATAACAATCATAAGATACTGCTAAAAGTACTCAACTACAAATTTAACTGTTTAACTAGTAGAATGCCACTTAAAAGTGAAAGTTGTATTTTTCCTTGGCTTGAAATTTAAAGAAACTTAAAGATTAATCTAAAGTATTTATTAATATTTTCGGCAGATGCAGTTATTTTTGGTGAGCTGAGAATAATACAAGGTTTATTCATGCTCAGTTTTCTAATTCTATTCTGCTCCTGACAACTACCAAAAAATATTTCATATTTAGAATTACTACTAGAAAAATAAATGCATTCCCTTTCTTAATAAAACCAAACTTTTATAGTTTGACAATAAAGAATTTTAAAAACGGTATATGCCAAATATCGAGCAGTCTAGGAGATCCCACAGTTATCTTAATGCATATCGCCACTCTATTTACCTAAATATATAAGAAAGTGACCACCACCAAGGCTAGTTGAATGAAGTAATGAATAATGTGGGAATGATATGAAGAAAAAAAATGCAATTTTTCTTTTACTGTGTCTTATGCCATCCATTGTTTATTCCTTATCTATTACATGCTAATTTTTAGCTATTCAGTTTTAACTCCTTCGTGATTTTTAGTGACTCTAAAGTAGCAATTCCTAGTCTATCTTCCAGGAAACTCTAAATCCATGGCCATCCACATTAATTTACATTCTAAAATCCAATTATATCGACAATTATTTGTATAATAAAATCTTTTTTGGAAGAAAATCTTGAAAAAGTAGTTGTTCTGAGTATAATTTGCAACAATGTATTGAACTGATTATTTTACTGTATCTCCCCCCCTTCCCACCTCTTGAATTCTCCAAGAACCTATTACCAGGTCTTTTCTGGACCAGAAACACATTCTTCATCAATTCATCATAAACAACAACAACAACATTTTTTGTGTGTGAAAGTAGAAGTCTGAAAAAATGAAAAGGCAAATAATAAACATTTTTTTCAATGTTAAAATAAACAGCTAATTGTATTTTCCCTTTTGTCTCACATGAAATTTTAGATATATCTTAGATTTTGTTCCATATTTGTTTATCTAACAAACATTCATTGACAAGTTTTTGTATGAGGCACTGCACAAAGTTATAGTGATGTGGACACAATTGTGCTTCCTATTACAGCTTAACTTGTAAGGAACTCCAAGTTTATTGGAAATAACAAACAAGTAAAATGATGTAAAACTTTTGTTGCAATTTAATGTGTGCTTCCAGAAGTCTAGGAAATATTCTCTGAGAACAAAAAAAGGGGTGGTAAATATGCCCTCTGTGAAAATCAAATCATATTTAATAGTGTAGTATGTAGTTCACTTTAGAATCCTAGTTCCTCTTCATCATTGTGTATGCAGAACATGAATAGGTGACAAAGAAAGTGAAACTTAACCCATTAAGTCTCACTTTTCCAGATGTTAGAGACCTATAAACACTTGAGCAAGAAATATACAATGTGGTAAATTTTAAAATCAATATTTTGTTTTTTGAGTTCTTTTCTTTTGAGAAAAGTAATGGTAAATGATTATCACATTGTTCTCTCTCTCTCTCTCTCTCTCTCTCTCTCTCTCTTTATATATATATATGTATACACACACGATATATATTAACTATATGTATTTCAATATATATTTACTGTATTTCTTATCCTTTCCAATATATATTATATATATTTATAATATATAATAAAAAATATTGTTTAGTCAGCTTTGCATGATTGTGACCAAAAGATGTGACAAGAACAACATAGAGAAGAAGGAGTTTATTTTCTAACTGTTTTTAGAGGTTTTGGCCCTGGTCAGCTGACTCTATAGCTCTGGGTCTAAGGTGAGGCAGCATACCACAGTGGAAGGGTGTGGCAAAGAAAAGCTGCATAGCTCATGGCAAACAGGAAGCAGAGAGAGTCCCACTTTCCAAGAATAAAAATATAAACCCAAAGGTGCAGCCCTGGTAAGCTACTCCCTCCAGCCAAAACCTACCATTTCCATCTAGTTAATCCATATAGGGTGTTGGATCCACTGATTATGTTAAAATGCTCATAATCTAATCATTTCATCTCTGAACATATGAACTTCAGGTAGACACATTATATCTCAACTGTAACAAATATATAAATTGTACATTATGATTTCAAACCTATTTTAATGCACCTGTGTAAATTTCATTGAAATAATCATAGAATTGAAAAGTTAGGATTTAATGTTCTGGGTCATCTAGCTAATTAGCAATTTTTTTTAATTTTTTTGTATTAGTTGTTCAAAGCATTACAAAGTTCTTGACATATCATATTTCATACATTTGATTCAAGCGGATTATGAACTCCCATTTTTACCCTATATACATATTGCAGATTCACATCAGTTACACATCCACTTTTTTACCTACTGCCATACTAGTGTATGTTGTATTCTGCTGCCTTTCCTATCCTCTACTATCCCCCCTCCCCTCCCCTTCCCTCCCATTCCCTCCCCTCCCTTCCCTTCTTCTCTCCCTACCCCATCTACTGTAATTCATTTCTCTCTCTTGTTTTTTTCCCCTTTCCCCTCACTTCCTCTTATATGTAATTTTGTATAACAATGAGGGTCTCCTTCCTTTACCATGCAATTTCCCTTCTCTCTCTCTTTCCCTCCCCCCTCTCGTCCCTGTTTAGTGGTGATCTTCTTCTCATGCTCTTCCTCTCTATTCTGTTCTTAGTTGCTCTCCTTATATCAATGAAGATATTTGGCATTTATTTTTAAGGGATTGGCTAGCTTTACTTAGCATAATCTGCTCTAGTGCCATCCATTTCCCTGCAAATTCCATGATTTTGTCATTTTTTAGTGCAGAGTATATATATGTATTTGCCACAATATTGTAGCATAGATATTTTAAAACAACAATTCCTTTTGGATTTGAAACAATCCAGGCTTATAGATTTATGATGAAATTTAGGCAATATCAAAAGAATTAGGAAAGAATTCTAGTCCAGACAAGACTGAGTATATCCATTTATGCACTCCTTCACCATAAACACAAATATAAACATTGGATGTATGAAAATGACAACTGAAAAAGAACTCTGAAAGATGGTAAGAGGAGGGAAACTGGTTGGGGACCCCAGGACTCAAGAAATTGCACAATTATAGGGAGTCATATTTTCTTTCATCCTAGAGGAGAAGAACATGCATTTTGAGCACTTTCATTACCATTTACCATTACTTTTCTCAAACATAGCAATGGAGGACAAATCATTAAACTAATTTCTCCCATGGGCTATGCAATAGTTCCTCCAGCAATTTCCAGCAAACCTGACACTGATAAGCAGAATATTAGACATACTGCCAAAGTAACCAAACAGAGGAAACACTCAGCAAAGAAATAACGCAAAAAGTTTAAAAACAAATAAAAATTATAGAACTGGAAAAATTGCAGAAATAAAAGCTCACTGGATTAGCTCAATAGTAAAGTGAAGCTAATGATGTATACAATTGGAACTTCAGAAGAGAAAAATGCAATAAATATAATCTGAAAAATAGGAAGTAGATAGTGATTAAAAAAAAATCCACAAATGAACAGAATCTCATGGAGCAGTAGTACAAGAATAAAAAATTTAACAGATGTGTCCTCAGAGTCCCAAAAAGAGAAGACTAAGAGAGTGGACCTAAATTGCTTCATTATGGAAGAATTGATGACTTACCATTTGGTGAAAGCACAAAACATCCAACATAAGATAAATTTAAGGAAATATACACTAAAACAATCATATTTCAACTTTTAAAAAGAAAAACAAAGTACAGCATAAAAACAGAGAGAAATAATTCTCTCGGTTTAGAATAACACAGAATTTCTCAATGGCATTCTTGAAAGCCAGAAGAAGGTGGCAGATCATTTTATACGTGTTGAAAGAAAAGAATTGTCAGTCTCAAAACTATCATTCAGAAATAAAGGGTCTTTCACAGTTGAAGAATTGAGACTAAAATGTAAAGAATTTATCACAATCAGGTCTCCTTTTTAGAGACTGGGTAAAAAATGTTGTTCAAAGAGAAAATAAAATAATGAAAAATAGTAAAATATTATGAAGTAAAATATCTGGAAGAAAAGTAATATGGACATATAAAGTAGACTTCTTTATCATATAAACTTTATACATCATATTTGATAATTTTAAATTTTTATAATAATATATGATATTCAATAATTACACTTAAAATTGGGGAAACTCAGAGGAATTGATGGAACTTAGAATTCCACACATCATTCAGAGTGGAAAAATATTAATACAAGTAAGTAGTTTTAAGTCTCATACATATAGTCAGAGAGATCACTATACAACCTATACAAAGAGAGATACTCAAAGGCATTCAAGATTAATGGAATTCTTAAAATATTCAGATAAATACAGAAAGATAAGAAAACAGAAACAGAACATGAATACTTAGAAAACATGTATAAAATAAATAATATATTTTTGTATCAATAATTACATTAAAAATAAATAGTATAAATGGACCCGACAAAAGACAGAGTGGATAGAAATATGTCCTCATCATATGCTGTTTTAAATAAACTCACTTCAAATTTTATAATACTCATTGGTTGACAAAATAAATAATGGAAAGTGATAAACTATCCAAACATTAATCAAAAGAAAGCAGAAATATTTATATTCCTACTATATAACATAGACTTTAGAGCAAAGGAGAGAAAGTGGGACATTACTACACAATGATAAAGGGAACATTTCCCCTGTAAGACAATTATCTTAACTATATACACACCAAACTACACAGCCTCAATGGAAATGATACTACAACTGACAGATGAAAGGAGAAGCATACACAACCATAATTATAGCCAGAGATTCAACATCTTCCTTCCAGTAATTTATAGAACTACTAACAGAAAAAGCCATAAATATTAAAAAGATATCAACAATACAATCAACAAATAATATCTAGTCAAGATATATAAATCACCACTTCTAGTCATCAACAACAGAGTACACATCAAGTAGCTTTAGACAATTCACTAAGATGAATCACATCCTAGACTATAAATTAATTTCAATAAATTTAAAATAATGCATATTACATAGAGCAGGTTTTCTTGTCAGTTATGAACTCAAACAGGACATCAGTGATATAAATACCAGAGGTCATTAAATGTAAAAAATTAAACAATATACTCCTCAATAGTATGTGGAGAAAAATGATATGTCAAAGGAGATAATAAATAGAACTGAACAAAAATGAAAATGAATGAAAAGTGTGGAATGAAATTCAAGTAGTCCTGAGAAGTAGATCTATAGCACTAAGCATTTACACTAGAAGCAACTATAGTTTCAAAATCAATATTTTTATTCTCTCAAAAAACAAAATGAAAGAAAACCACAACAAAAATCTAGAAAAAGAAGTCCAATATAAAAGCAAGAAAGCAACAACAAAAACAGAAATAACAAATATAAGACCTGAAATCAATATAATTGAGAAGAAAATAGATAGATTAAAAAATCAGTAAAATTTGCAGGCCTCTGTCAAGACTCACAAAAATGAAAAGACACAAATTATAAGTATCAGAAATTAAATGGGAAATATTACTACAAAAGCTATATCCATTACAAAGATAATAAGGGAATACCAGAAGTTCAGAAAAACAGTAAATCTGCTTTTGTTTGGATGTGAGGTGTTCCAAAAAGCTCATGTGTGAGACAATGCAAGAAGGTTTGGAGGAGAGATGATTGGGTTATAGTCTTAAACTCATCAGTGAATTAATCCCTGATTGGGATTAATTGAGTGGTAACTGAAGGCAGGTGGGTTGTGGCTGGAGGAAGTGGTTCATTGGGGTTGTGGCTATAGGGTATATATTTTGTATCTGGAGAGTGGAGTGTCTCTCTCTCTCTCTCTCTCTCTCTCTCTCTCTTCCTCTCTCTTCTTCCTGATCACCATGTGAGTTGGTTCCCTCTGCCACACTTTCCACCAAATGTTCAGCTTCACCTTGATCCCCTGGCAATGGAACCAGCCTTCTATTGACTAAGACTTCTGAATCCCTGAGCCTTCAAATAAAATTTTCCTCCTAAAACTGTTCTGTTCAGATATTTTAGTCACAGTAGCAAAAAAGCTGACTAAAACAAAACCAATTCTTCAAAATGCATGAGTCACCAAAACTCAATTAAATTAAAAGGCAAGTCAGGTGCAGTGGCACAGACCTATACTTCCAGTGAATAAGAGGCTAAAGCAGGAGGATCTCAAGTTTGAGGTTGGCTTCAGCATTTTAGCAAGACCCTGTCTCAAACTAAAAGTGAAAAGAACAGGGGTTGTAGGTGGGTAGTAAAGTACCTTTGGGTTCAATCCCCAGTAACCCAGGTAGGAAGAAAAAAAGACAGGAAGGAAGGAAGGAAGGAAGGAAGGAAGGAAGGAAGGAAGGAAGGGAGGGAGGGAGGGAGGGAGGAAGGAAGGAAGGAATTGTCTTATAAGCATTAACAAAAGTCAATGTCTAATTCATAAAAAGCTAAATGAATCTTGCATTCGGGTGATTTCAATGGTGAAATCTACCAAATATTCACAAGTGAATTTATAATAATTTCACCCAATTTCTTTCAGAAGTTAAAAGATGAAGGACTTCCCAATTCATTACATAAGATCAATAATACCATAATACTAAAACCAGAAAAAGACAGTATGATAAATACAGAGCAATATTTTTCAGAAATTGAAAATAAAAATTTTACCCCCAAATATTAGTAAGCATAATACAGCAATGTATAAAAAGAAAAATAAAGCATGTTTGAGGCATGCAACACTTGTTCAACAATAAAAAATAAATTAATATAATCTATCATGTCTTTAAGATACAGAATAAAATTATTTTCTCAGTTGCCACAGAAAAACACCTACTTATAATAAAAATCCCTGACAAATTGACAATAAAAGGAAACTATTTCAATTTGATGAAGAACATTTATAAGTGCATATAGCATATTTTTAATATTTTATTAGTGAATTATAGTAACATATAATATCAGGATTCATTTTGACATAATCATACAAACATGGAATATAATTTGCGTCACTTCAGTCCCCAGTACTTTCCTTTACCTTCCCCTTCCTCTTCCCTTCTGTTCCCTTTTTCTTCTCTTCTAGTATTTTTTCTATTTATAGTTTTTTTTTTAAATGAGTGCTTTATAAGCACAGAAAGGTGAAATTCACTTTGTTTTATTCATGTACATAGCATAGCCAATATTGTATTTAATATGAAATATAGGATGCTTTTCCCCTAAGATCAGGTATAAGGCAAGAATGTCCACTCCTGTTACCTTTATTCAACATTTATAGAACAAATATAAAGATACAGTTTATTCATATATTGGGACAAAGTAAACAGGTCAATCATTTCCAAATAATCTATATGTTTAATGTAATTCTTAACAACATCCCCACAAAATTTTTGTAAGATTAGGCAAGTTAATTCTAAAATTTATATGAAAAGGCACAGGTCATAAAATAACTTTAAAAGTCTTGACAAAGAAGAATAAAATGAAACACTCCAGTTAATATTAACCATCTTATGTAACTGAAGCAATAAAGACAATAAGTAGTGATGGGAGATTCAGAATTACACTCAATTAGATCATCTGATTTTTTTGCAAAGCTTTAAAAATTATTAGAGAAAGAATGGTCTTTTCAACAAATGGTGCTGGAGTAATTGAACATTATAGGCAAAAAAAAATAAACCTTGATCTAGACCTTATGTATTATTAAGAAAATTAACTCAAAATGGATCATATACATTAAATTCTATAAACTTATATCAAAGAAAATAGGAAATATTTTTTTCAGAATATAAGGATCAGTAAAGAGATTTAAATGATGCCAAATTGTTATTTTATTAACAACATACTTGGCTTTATTAATAAAAGAAAAATAAACAAATTGGACTTCATAAAAATTAAAATATCTTGTTTTGCAAAAGCTCATACATATGAACTGATTAAAGAGAAATGAAAGGTTGGTAGAAAATATTTGAAATGACATAAACATTATCTAGAATACATATTGAATATGATATACATGTTTACATACTCTCAAAACTCAAATAACCAAAACAAAAAATACAACTAGCAAACAGTTGATAACATGCTGAGACATTTCACAGAAAATGACAGGCAAATAAGCATAGCAAAAAAAAGTTAAGCTGAAACCTCATGATGACAATTCCAAACCTGATTCACCTGTGTATCTTTAGACTATGGAATAGAGTTTGTGACCCAGTAAGTGCTCCAGAAATGTTGATTAAACAAATAGAGTAAGAAAACAACCACCATAAGATCACTTTCTCACGTTGTCTTCATTTTATCCTATGAAGTACTTAGAGCTTTTCTGGGGATCCAGGAAAAATGTTAAAATTTAACATATTTTGGGAACACATGTGCCAGAAAATAAATTATGCATTTTTTCTTATCTTAAATAAGATAAAATTGTTAATAAAGGAATTTATTCCAAATCTTTGGTATTGTTTATCTAGGAAATATTAACAGTATGTATACTCTAAAAAGCTAATTCTTCAAAATTGAGTTTTAATTCAGAAAATTGTTAATTTATATCTCATTTGACACAGTAATGAGAAAGAAAAATTTTAGTTACAATTTGGTAAGTAATAACTAATGAATGCTTGACTTTGTGTTCCACATTAATTTGGACTCTGAAAAAAAAATGAATTACAGAATATAACAACTCTTGCTAGGAAAAACTGGAGAGTATATTCTTCTCTTTTTTTATCCTTTCTATTAAAAAGGGGACATTGAGTGATCAAATAGTTCAATAAAGCAAGTAACAATAAAGACAATTCATGTTGTGTCTTAGAATCAATGGCTGATAAGTTTAATGTACTATTTATCAGTTGGTAGATACAATTGTATTAATTATTTCTCACTAAACTCTGCTTCTCTAGCTAGACTTTATGGGCCAGAAGGCACTTTGTTTAACTGTGACTTTTTCAATCTTAATTAATAGATTTAATCTAAATAGTTTAGATAAGTGAAATGCGGAATTTGCCTACCGACTCTGGTAAAAATCACTCTTTGGATAAGGAATAGGTAAGTTGGGCTCACAAAGAACCATGAAGTTCAATTTCTCATACAGTTGTGTTATAACCAATTTAATTAGAATATTGCAAAGCAACAAATAAAGATGAACCTAAGGGACATTTAAGGTTTAGAAACATTTCATATATTCCCAAGTGGGAAAACAATACTAATTAGATATTTCAATTCCTTCAGACTAACATATGCATTCACTATACACTATATTGGCATATTTTAAATGGCAGTTATCAGATGACTATATTAAAGTCACCTGTGATACTTTGTTGATCAGCTTTCGGCTACAATGATAAAATACTTGAGACAATAATCTTAAAAGGCTTACTTTAGCTTATAGTTTCAGAGATTTCTCTCAGTTCATTGTCACTTGGACCTGTTACTTTGTGCTTATAACAGCATAATACATCATGGTAGGAATGTATGTTAAAAGAGTGTTGTTTGCTTTGTGGGACCAGAAAGTGAAAGTAATAGGAAGGGGCTGGGATGCCAGTATCCCCTTCAAAAATGTGACTCATGTGACCTAACTTTCTTCCACGAGGCCCCATCTCTTCAATTTTTACCACTCCTTAATAGTGGAGGTGATGGACTTTTAACATGAGTGATACTGTAGCTGCAAACTATAATAGACCCGTATTCAGGGTTTCTGGGTTACTTTCAGAATTAACTTGAATTGGTGCCTTTGCTTTGTGGTGTTGTGGGGGTTTTGTTTGTTTTTGTTTTTTTGTTTTTCAGTTCTATGATCAAACTCAGGGCTCATGCATTCTAAACAAGTGCCCTACTACTGAGCAACCACTTGAGGGTGTGCTTTGATGGTGAGTATGGATTCTGGAACTTGTGTGATAAAACACAGTTGAAAGCATCTTATTCTTCTGAAATGAATGAATTTATAGCAATAAAATATAGATTGTCTTCTGAAATCTAGTAATTGTTTTACCCACAGTCACATTTTTACATGCTTACTAGCCTCTAAACATGCAATAAGCATTTTTAGGGAGAAGAGAAAAAAGAAAGCTAGAGACATTTTTCTTCTGTTCAGAAGTTGGAAGCCTCTAATTTCCCTCCTTCAGCAGAAACGACCTAAAGGTGGGTGGTGGGGGTAGAGGGGGTCTCTAATGCAACTAACAGATTCTGCTGTGAAGTAGAATATCAGTAGATATTTATTATACGTGAATATAGGTATTTTCTATTACAAGATTCAATATATACTTTAGAATATTTTTGAGGTTCTTAGATACCTAAATCTTTGTTCCAGACAACGTACATTGGATGGCAGTATACCCAGTGCATTTTGATGATGCTTTTAAAGAGCCCTATATTGCACAGATGTACATTGCTCCCTGTACTCCTTAAGTGATTGATGAAGGTGAGGTGGACATTAGTCAGTATCTAATATTTGCTTAAGTTCAGTCATTCAGCAAATATCATTGTGTGCCTAGGAATATATTAAGGACTGATGATTAAATGATAAAGAAAACTCTGCAGTTATCCTCAAGGATTTGGCAAATTGTATTGAGGAGACATACAAAAAGACAAGAAAAACACTGTAGAAATATGGGTAAATAGTATGGCAGCCAAAAAGAGGCATAAAACTCAGGCTTCAAGAGCAAGTTTGGAATATAATTTGAGGAACGATAATAAATAGAGACTACTGGGGTATGAACATATAAGAATAATCTGAATGCTATTTTCTTGTGGTTAATAGGACAATTTGAGAAGCAGCAAAACTGCATATTTGCTAAGGAGTAGAACCTTAAATAATGAATGCAGTGAGGATAAAAGAAGTGAGTTGTTTCAAGAGATGTCATTGAGAGATTTGGTAGGCAACAAAAGTAAAAGCAGACACGCTCTGATTTTTTGTGGCTATTTAAATGGGTGGTTGTATCTTCATTCAGACAGTAACCTGGAAGAGTCTCATAGAATGCCATGGTAGTTGACCTGAGTTCTCAAGGGCTTCTGAATGAGGTTGGTGATCCATATTATGCTGAAAGAAACTTTGTTAACACCATCATCTTCAATAACGTGGAAGGAGATCCATGCCAGGAGCTCTAAGGGGAATTGTTTGGAAAGAATCAAAACCTAAGTTGTGTTGGCAATTGTTGACTATAATTGGCAAGAAAAAGATAAGTTCAGAGGTAATTACATACAGTACAATAAGAAAGAAAAAGTAATCCAGAGGAGAAAAGAGTCTGAGTGTTTGCAGCATTGAAGTTTTAGATAATCCGTGGGCTTTTAAACAAAAGGAGAGAAAAATAAATTTGAGAAAACAGCCAAGTCCTTTGAAAATCCAGGCTTTCCATTTTTCCGCTCAAGTTAGATAGTTGCAATGTAGCAGCCATTAAGTCGAGAGATAAGTATTGGGAAAGAATGCAAGGAAATGATGTATACTTGAGAAATATGGCTATAAAAGTATTTCTATATGGTTTCTGCCACAAGCAACTCATTGGGAACAAATGGATCAAACACCATTGTGTTCTGAGGGGAATTATATTACTAAATGACCTGTTAGATCATTTGTAGAAAACATATATTTAAAAATGTACAGTATACGAGATCCATCTCGAACATAGTCATAGAAAACCAACTCCCCTCCCTAAAGGGTAATACCAGAGATTATGGAGGAAAAAGAAAACATAATTCCTCTCAAAGAACAAAAACAGTCCTACTCAGAGAATCACCCCTCCACTACTCACTGCCAAGCAGAGAGGGACCATTTCCTTGTACAATAAAAACAGTGATTCAATGGAACTGATGAAAATCTTCCCATGTTCTATTTTCTAATTGAAAGGTTTTATGACAGCTATCCTTTTCCTATAGTATTATGAGATTTCAGTTGGGGCTCTTTAATCATGGATTGATTAGAACAAGAAGTACTGCACATTCCCTAGAGCCCCTGTCCATGGATCAATGCATGACTAAGTGGTAATATTTTAGAGTTCTTCCTTTGGAGGGATAAGAGTGCTTCATTCATACAAATGAAGAATGAAGAATGATATTTGATGGCCTTGGAATAAGCTGTAAGAAACTGCTGGTACTCAATCAAGCCCATTTCCCCTGATTTACAGGCTGAGCCAACTGCCATTTGATTGCTATTTCTCTTTCACTTTGTGGTTTATCTTAGAGATTATGTGAGTGCTCATGGAACCATAGGTGGGAAGCATCTTATCCTTAATGGTGTGAGGCTAAGGCTGGCTTTCAACTACTTTTTAGTTCAAGTGAAGCTACTATAAAGTTGGAATTATATGCTATACAGATTAATCTACTTTGATGGTAGGTTAGTCCCTTTTAGTAGTTTCCAGGTGTCAACAACTAGCTTTCAAAAGCTTGTGGTTGGACTATAAATATATGAATGTCATTCATTTTATTTTTATTTCCATTACAATTTGCGTGACTATATGTGGTTAATCCATCTTCAGACATTTATTAAAAACAAATCATTGAAATATAGTTACTAGTTTCCCATAATTATAATTAGATATATGATTTTCTGTTTAATTTCAATAATAAGACCTGGCCAAATTAATATATGCATTTATTTTCATTAAGTAATTAAATTCTAAAGATCAAAATGATAATTAGCACACTGTTCATCTAATAGGCTTAAAAAAATCTTTTGCTTTTTAGAAGAGAAAGCAATATGGTAGAGCTGAAAAGAAGAATTCAAGGTAGCCTTCAACCTTGTCTTTGTTACTTGTAAATTTTGCATCCTTTGACAAATATTCCTCTCTAAGCACCTGGCTTTCATAAATAAAATGATTGAAGTTAGAAATATCTATTGTTCAGTATTTTTGTAAGATTGAAGGAATTTATTCAATGAAAAACTCTTATAATCATTGAATAAAAAGTTTGTAACCCTCACAAACTTAGTGTTATCTACTTCCCAAATTTTAGTTGCCCTTATGAATCAAATTAAGTTTTATAACCTTCCTCTGAAACCAGATGAAGGAGTTTTGAGGAGTATAATCTATTTGGGTAAAATGTGAAAACCTGTGATAGGAATACCAAAATATTCACTCAGAATAAATTCTAACTACAAAATCATATTTTATGTAGTAAATTAACCTTAATATTCATTAAATAATTTATTTTATTCTACAATACTATTAAATACTTATGTATGTAGAGATTTAATTGGACTTTAAATATGTATATAGTAATCAACTGTCTGGAAGTAATTACTGTTAAAAAAATAACAAAGGATGAGATCACTGAAGCAATAAATGTATATAGAAGAAAAACAAAACATCCACAGGGCTGCTGTATTCTAGTAATAAAAACGGATGAAAGGTGCCAAAAAAAGAGGTTAAGTACAAAATAAAATGCTTTTTACCAGTCAGGAGCTGTGCTTTAAGATATAGGAAAAATCAATAATATCAACTATTATAGAGAATTCATGGAGCATAATGATTAACAAAGACAACCAGAAGGTCAAATTCATGAAAGTTTCACAAATAAAATAATCTTTGCAAACAATAACAAATATGATTTTTTAAAATGATAAATGTTATCATTCCTTGGAACTTACACTTTCTGCTGAGGTTTTACTTAAGTACTTCAGACCACATCAAGAAGTTCCAACATGGTTATAGTTTGTGCTGTTTATTGCAATATAAGCACATACTCCCTTGCTCACTTCACTTTTACTCTTTTTTTCTCACCATTTGCACATCTTTTGATTATTGATATATTTATTATTAGTTTATAATTTATAGGTTCATCCTATCCTTTTATATTTGATTAAATCTGCATACATTTCAGTTGTCCTTCTGAAAAAGGGTTTTGTTTTGATTTTCATTTTTGGTAGAAATTTTCTAAGAATTTTTGATAACATATCCCTCCTTATCAAAATACAAATTCACATAGACTATTAGATTCATTTTATTCTTCCTTATCAAATATAGCAGAAAAAATATATTTTCCCTCTTTTGATTAATAAGAGTCCTTTACTGTTAATTGAATCATATTCATATGACAAGTTAAACCTTTGAATTAATATTTAACTTTTGTTAAATATAATCAAAGTCAAAAAGTCAAACTTTGGAAAGGAGCATTCTTATCTCATATTCTTTCTTTGTTCAATTTCTGCTTCAAAGAGGTGACCACTTTCAATGCCATTTAAGTGCTTGTTACTCTACTTATTGCCTAAATAGTTTCTCTAAATAGTATGCTAAGTTGTCACCAGCTGGCTGGGCTGGCAAGATGAGCTGGGTTCAAAGAAGCTGGCTGTATGAATAACTAAGAAAACAACAAAGAAACCACACAGCACAGAAACATGTGTTTCTAAAACCCAAGGGTCAGCTCCACACTGTGCAGTGCTGGAAAGACAGAACGTGTACCCACATTCTTTTTATTTTGTAGGGGACACACACACACACACAGGAGGTTCGTTAGAATGTTCTTCACCAAATAAGGCAGGGAATAGGGTTTCAAAGGTGGAGTCTTGCTTTGTGATGTCTTGTGGTCAGCATATTGATTGATATCTTGGCAAGTCACACCCATCTCAGGTGCTGCATGGGATCACAGGCAGAGCAAGAGGAAAGGCACATTTGCGTCACATGTGCAAAGTCAGACCAGTCCCCTCATATGCTCAAATGCACATAGCTCATACACACATGGCTTGTGACACTAAGTCACTCTTTACTTTTTAAAAACTTTAAATTTTATTTCAATGGTTTATATTTTAAAGGATGAGCATTTTGCTTTCTGATGGTTTGAAATACTCTTAGTTCAGGAAAATGAGGCTCCTGGAATTGGCCCTGAACCTCAATGGGCCTCATGTTTTGAAACTCCAACCACAGTGCAATGTCTTCCAGGTGAGGTATCTCAAGCCCCCAGGACCTGAGTGGATACAGTCTCAGTTTCTTTCCTTCAGGGTTCTTTACCACCTTGTATTGCTACGTCTAGTTTCCACCAGATAACCCAAAGTTTCCAGGCTTACATCTATGAAGTTGTTTCAGGCATAAGAGGATGAATCTAACAGCCCAAGTTTTTCTTGAAGAATAAATCTCATCTGCACGTTGATAGGGCTTTTCTCTCTGGGATCACAGTAGATTGGTAGATCATGGAGGAGCTTATGATTCCTCTTTCATTGCGTTTCAATTTTTCATGTGTTCCTACATGATCCTAGTCTAATATACCGGTTTTGGATAACCTTCACTCAGTCTAATTCAGGATTACTTTATGGGTCTGCATCACTGATGATTCCATATCCTGGACCCAATGATGGAAGGCAACCTTGGGCTTGAGGTGTGTTTGGCTCTTCTCTATCACTTTTTGTGCATCCAATGTCACCTCTTTATATAGGCCATGAAAGTGAAAAGAGCGTCTGTGTGCATATTTCACTCCTGAATTGGAACACCGATAAGGAAATCACTCCATATGCTTTTCATGATTTGTGCCATGTGTCAGTCCTCTAGGGGTGTCTATATGTATATCTTCTGAGAGTTTTTAAGAATATTGTTTGGTAATGTCAGCAAGCTCATCTGATCAATTTCCTTTCTTATCTCCAAATTATATAGCATTACTGTTGTGTTCTCCCATATAGAACAAATATTATACCAATAGGACCCCTCCTCTCTCAGTTCATTGACCCTTTCCTGTCTTCCTACTGCAGACAGTGTGGAAGGCAATGGTGTCTCTAACATTAACAATGATATCATTCTTAGAACAGAATGATTATGGCCTAAAGAGTACAAGGAAAGATTTGTTAAGAATAAGAAAGTTCTGATATTTTATCTGATTTGACCCTAAAAAGTTACTGTGGTAGTATTTCAAGAACAGTTCAAAAAATAAGGCTTATCAATCAGAGATAGTACTCTATTATGTAGACAGCACAGCAAGCAGCATGAATAATTAGCATATTTGTGACAATTCCCAGATTGATCTGCAGTTCCTACATAACTACACAATGAAGGCCAGATGACAGTCATGCAGGGACCTCATAATGGGCCTTAAGTATGTGTGACCATTGCCTTGAAGGGAAATAACACCCGTATTTTACAACGTGCCTGCATGATATGTTCTATGTCCATGATACAAAATTCTGAACAGTAAATTTGATGTAACCAAATAATAAATTATAAGCAAGCTTAGTAACAACCTTGGAGAGAGTCATTGGAAGCTACTGCCATGGGTGACACAATCTCATGAATAAAAATATAACCAACATTAAATAATTGGTGTTAGGAAACTTCAGATGCAATATCAAAATTGTTTCAGTACAAACACATTCCAAAGAACCTGAGCATTGCAAGTAAAGTAAGTATGCAGTATATGAAATTAGCCAAGACTGACACAATTTATATTTGATAAATGTGAAATATTTGACAATACAGAAAACAAAGAGGTGGTCCTGGACCTCAAGAGAAAGAGAGGTTGCCTGGAAACTATGACGACTCCTTATATACACAAAGTAGACAATAAACAACACAGGAAATTTAATCATAGAAATCAATGCATATATAGTAGTTATCAACAAATATGGGCTGGGCATGATGATACATGCCTATAATCCCAGTGATGGGAGGCTGAGGCATGAGGATCACATGTGTTTGAGCACAGCCTCGGCTACTAATGAAAGATGAACAAAATTGATTGACATCTCCAATTGGGCATTTTAAGAAGCATCATGTAGTACAGACCAAAATACCACATCACAGACCTGAACTCATTCTTCAATCTAGATCCTGGAATAAGAAATACAAGAACATACCTGAAATAAATTCTCAGTACAAATATAATTTAATTGAAAATAATCCCTTCTTGTTATGAGTCCCTAAAAGTGTGGTACTTTTTGTTGCAGGTGCAAGATAATTTAGCTCAAACTAATACTACAACAGTCAGTAAGAGAGTGAGTTATGTTTGTGTGATAAAATGTGCCACAATGTACATTTAGGATTAAGGGGGAGTTTAATAGTGATTACATATACTTAGAACTATAATTGGTATAGCATACCTGTGAGATGAGGATAAAAAAGTTCTTAGAGGGAAATATTTGTGCCTTAAATAATCAATAAGGAAGTTTAGGAAATAAATCTTTGCTATTTTCTGAGGCTGTATTAATTTATTCTGTTCATTCTTGATCTCAAAGTCATAGTAGTGGTTTACTTTTGTTAAATGAATGCCTTTATTCAACGAACTTCTTTTCTTAATATTAAGACATATATATGTACATTTTTTAAGCACAAAATATAGATACTTTTTCATCCCCCCAGACTTCAGATGAACATTTTGAGGCAGAATATGGTTTTAAGCAGACTTTCAATAAGCATAAGTATCTTAAGGTATTAAACCATTTTGAAATAAGATAAAATTTATTAATGAGTACAAATATAATCTTGGTACAGCATGAGTAAACTGAGGCTTATAGAGCTTTGGCTATTTGCCTCATTTCTATTAAAAGTGAAACAGTCCTCATCCAGGTAGAGTGTCTTTAGAATGTGTCTCAAGTTGATTTTTGTGGAGACAAAGAATTCTCAATGTTGTCCCCAATTTCTGATGGATTCAAAACTCTGATTGGATCCAATTTATGTCAGGTGTGCTATAATTATTTTGTAAGTAACCACATTTTTTAAATTTTCAAGTGATTTAATTGTTTTGGAATTTTAATTTAACTCATGATTTCTCCCTCATTGCATTTCAATGTTGCATGTGTTCCCACATGATGTTAATTATTTCAGCATTTTATAATAAACAGGGACACAATTCTAGCTCCTTTACCTGACCTGGACCATCCCCTCATCTTTGAAGTTGGAAATATTCTGTTTAAACCTTGGCTCAATACTTCATGAGAAAATTAACATTAGGTCTCTCTCATTGAACTTATGCCTCAATTTCCACATTTAAAATGGATCTGTTAATAGAAATCACCTTAATCAATCTCTGTAACAAACAAAAGATGTGAATTCCAAATAACTCCTATTGTATAGTTTGCTATTTGGTCTTGCTGACTATTCAAGATGATCTGAATAATATGAATTGTTTTACTTTTGTTTGTGTATATAATCACAACACAAGATGCCAGGTTCGTAGAATGTGATTAACAAATTTTGCTGAGCCAAGGTGTAGCTTAGTGGCACAGCACTTGCTGAGTATGCATGAAACCCTGGGTTCGATCCCCAACAGCAAAAAAATATTCGTTGAATTCTGAGTAAAATGTGTAAAGGGCATTCTAAGAATCAGGTTTATTTTCAACATTTTTAGCATCAGTCATAAAATGTTTGTTCGGGACATAATCTCAGATATAAAAATAAAGAAATTTGAAATCAGGGTAATAAGCCAGCATTTGTATTCAAAATATGATTACACTGATAGCAAAATTAAATACAAAGCACCTGCTCTGCTTAAGGAATAATCTCTGTCTCCAGTGGAGCTGCTGTTGCAGAATAACACATGGAATGCTAGAGAGCAGCACTTTAGCTCTTGAACATGAAGAAGCCTCAGTTTCCTCATTCACTGAAAGTTGGAGTGAGTAGAGACTCAATAATTATGTGTAGTATCATACTACAGCATTATGAGTCTATAGCCTTCTGTGAATTGTTAACTTTCTCCATTCAGCATAGGTTGGGGTAAATCCTAGTCTTTAATAATTAAAGAAGTTAGGAAAGATACATGTATCTTAAGTTCTAGTAGATATTTTAAAATATAGTATTTATTTAAAATAAAACATAATATTGATCACACACACACACACACACACAAAAAAAATAAAAGCCAAGTTTTATAATTCCTTCTTTCTCTTAACTGTTTGCCCAGGTGGTTTATCAACTCAACATCAGAGGACATAAAATTTCATTAAGACTTCAATATATAATAATAAAGTCAGACAAATATCTATATTGGTTCCTCAGGTGGATATTTCTCTATAAAAATTTATGATTTTCTGATATCTATAGAAGGAAAGATCACTTTAAAATAGGACTGTGGATTGGAGATACATGCATTGATCAGTTTAGCTTTCTCCTCCATTTTTTGTATTGATTTGTTTATTTTATTATTTTATTTTATTTTGATACTGGGGATTGAACCCAGGCAGGGACTTTACCACTGAGTTACATTCCAGGTCATTTTTATTTTTATTTTGAGGGTCTTACTAAGACTGACTTTGAACTTATGATCTTCAGTTTCAGCCTTTGGAGTTGCTGAGATTACAGGCATTTTCTGAAGTGTCTGGCCCCATTCTTTTTATTAATCTTGTTATGTTAGTAGGTTTTATAAGACTGTTAAAATTATTGTATACAGTTTTCTAGTCACGATATGTTCTATTTTACGTATCAATCAAACATTTACAAAATTCTATAGAACTATGTTCTGAAAACAAAATATGGTTTGAAAGTAAAAAAAATGCAAAAAATGGATAGTTTTCACGGGGTATAATTGCTATTATTTAGGAAGTTTAATGAAGGAAAGATGATATATTGATAAATATTTAGTAGTCTGAAATGCACCTCACAAAAATTTAAGAGAAGCATTTATGTATAGTGAATGCGAGCAAAAAGAATAAAACAAGGAAAGTAAAAGAAGAGAAAAATAGGCACACATTGTAATTTCTGCACTCTTTAGTATCAATAAATATATCTTAATTGATGAATTAACTAGTAATTTTAAAATGTGCTTATTCAGTTTAGCTGTTCTTGCAAGCCAATTTTAGGAATTCAAACAATTTCAATCAAGATTTTTTGATAATTAAAAAAAATTGAGAACTAATGAAAACCTTTCTATTTATTTCACTCAACAGAAGGGATGAATAACAGCTGTTTAAGAAAAGAAAATGTGATATATATAAAAATGGAGATTTATTCAGCCATAAAGAGTGAAATGGCTGTTTGCAGTGGTGAACTCCTATAATCCTAGCTACTCAGGAAGCTGAAGCAGGGGGAATGCAAGTTTGAGGCCAGTTTAGTTAGACTCTGTCAAAATAAAAGATAAAAAGGACCATGGATGGAGCTTAGTGATAGAGCATCCCAGGGTTCCATCCATACTGCTAAAAAAAGAGAAAAAAAGGAAGGAAGAATATGAGGAAGAGAAGGGAAAGAAGAAAGAAATTGTATCATTTGCAGGAAAATGGATGGAACTTAAGAGTATTATGTTCAGGGAAATAAGCCAAACTCACAACGTCAACGGCCATGTTACTCTCATATGTGAAAACTAGACAGGAAAAAAAAAAAAAGATAGGTAAAGGGATCCCATGGAAATAGAAGGAAGACCATAGAGTAGACGAAAAGCACCAGTGGGAGGGAGAAGAAGGGAAAGGGAAAATACTGGGGGACAATATTGACCAAATTATAGTGTCATATCATGTGCATGTATGAATATAACAACAAATCTCTCTGTTATGTATAATTATGATGCATCATTAATATATGGGAGAAAAATAAAACTACACACTGTTATCTCATTAAAAAAACTAAAGCTCTTGAATAACTTTAAAGATCACTAGGACACCAACTTTTTACTCTGAAAATAATAAAGCATTAAATTATGTAAATTAAATTTTCTGTTTTAAAGTAATTAAATATACCCTGTGGATATGGAAAAAAATATTCTATACAGAATTCCAGTCAGTAAATGCAGAATAGCATTTCAAAATTGTGTTTTGCAACTTCTGTTTAAATACCTGATTCAGTTAATAGCCATTGATGGATGTTGAGGTGAACTTCATAATAAAGAGATTAGGCTATCATCCTCTAAACCCAGGGATCAATCTTAGCAACACTAAAGTGAGACAACCAGAAGGGAGGAGGAGAGAGGAGGGAAAGAAGAACTTGAATTTAAGCAAGCTGTTATCTTTAACTCCCAGTTCCCAGTCCATTGGAAAAACAAGAGGTAGAAAAACAAGTTATATAAACACTCTGGGGAAGTAATTAGCCAAATCCAAAAGGTGCAATATTTTATAATATGACTGACCCCATGTCTTCAACAAGTCATTGATAAGGGAAGCAAAGAGGCACAAGATTGTTCTACATTAAATGAAACTTAAGACTTGAAATGTAGCTAAATATAGGCCTTGTTTGGATCTTTTTTCAAACAAACCAGCTGTTTTTTTTTTTTTAAAGGAGTATCTAGGCAATCAGGGGAAATTGTATATATATTTTGTATATGGTAGATGATTGCAAGGAAATATTGTTGATTTATTAGATGTAATAATACTTTATGGTTATGATTTTTATTTGTGGGTTAAATGATTCTTGAGAATTATGAATGATAGATGGCAAAGTATTAGTGGTTGAAGCTGAGTACAAGAATGGAAGTTTGTTACAGAGTCTAATTTAGTGTGTGTTTGGAAAGTTTCACAATAAAATCATGAAATGAAGAATGACAATCACCACAAAAGACTATTGGAAGCTATTCTTGTTTCAAATGTTTACAGGTATATTGGACAGTAAAGAAGACTGCAAATAGCAATAAAAATTAAATATGCTCATTGAAAGTTTGATAAGAAAAAGACTAAATGTAATTAAAAGATAAAATTCTTATAGTGTGTAAGGTTGTTTGACTTCTATTCTTAAATCAGTATATATTTTTTACTATCAGATAGACTAATCATCCTAAAGAATCATGGTTTATATATTCAAAATTAGAGAATATATGCCATTGCTATCTGAAGAACTTATGAACATGAGGTACAAAATCTCTTTTCTTATATCAAAAAAGTGTTCTTTGATGTATACTTTTGCTTTTTGGCAGCACTCAGAACAATGCCAGATTCATAGCATATTATTAATGTTTGTTGAAATGTTTATAAAATAAATAGCTATAATTCTGATTTAGGTATGAAGAATTTAAATTTTATCAAGCTCTTCAAAATACACTCCCACTTCTTCATTTGAATCTTGTATTCTGAAAAGTTTGGTACTGGTATCTAGAAGGGCCTATGTACATTTTACTTGATGGACTTGGGTATTTTTTTTATTAATTAAGAAGAAAAAATCATTGTGATTTGACATATGTTCTTTTGCTCTTGTCATTTGATTTACTTTTAACATTCATTTTACTTTATAATAATTTGGTTCAGTTCTAATATAAGGTGGGCTTGTTAAGACTTTTCTTCCAGTTGATAATGAGTATCTATTTTATTCAGATATGATTTGCTGCACTGGTTTCAGTATAGCAAGAGACTTGAAATCTATCAATTATCTAAATGTAGATACCTCTTCTGGGACAGTATGGATTGCATATGGTAAATATGATTGGTAATAAATATTCAGATGAAATACAGGAAGAATTAAAGTATTTTTTAATGCTTAAAGTTGTCACCTTACAAATAATTAACTACATAGAGAACATACACTAAAAAGGACATTGCAATAACAACTATGAAGTGGTATATAGTTTAGAGATTTAGGTATTTTACCTTGTAATAGAAAGTTCAGCTATAGAAGGTGAGTGAGAATGACACATATATGAATATATTTTAAAAAGAAGAAATGATGGGAATGCAGTGAATAGAATAATATAAAAAGGATTATAGACATATATGAAAACCTAAGGAATTAAATACAAAAATATCAAAGGTTAAATTATAAATATGTAAGAGAAATATAGCATTGCATTACCAAAATTTAAACTGTTTAAAGTGACTTTTTATTCCAGTTGAAGCTTGTTGTAGAATATACTCATAAAAAAAGGCAAGCAGATAATGATATATTGGATGTATGTCATAAAGCCATAAAGACATCACATTTAAGTTTATAATACTTTAAAGTATAACACCTGAACTTCTTTGAACCTTATAATTTAAGATAAATTTCAAGATAACTTCCAACTTTATGTAATATTAAACTCAGTGACATTGTTATAGTTTTAAAATAATGTACATAATGCCTTTAGTGTAACAGGTTAAGTAGTGACATTCATGATATTATACATGCTTATGTAAGCAGAAAGAAGGGAAAGTAGAAAAGACTAATTTTAGGGCAATAAATAAGGATTCTGGATACAAATTAAATATTTCATTTGGTCTACATATGAGAATTCTGAAATGGACATATTTTCTACTAAATAATTTATAAATAATATTAAGAGTTTTGATGTATCTATAAATGTGTTCTGTAGAAGCATGTTTCTAAAAAAATGAAAATACATGTTAAACCCATGAATCAGAATAATAATACAGATTTTTTTGTAAACTTTCAGACTTAGAATATATGGAAAAGTCTTGCTATTGTGATTGGAGTATTACTCTGCATTAAAAAATGACAAAATCATAGAATTTGCAGGGAAATGGATGGCACTAGAGCAGATTATGCTAAGTGAAGCTAGCCAATCCCTAAAAAACAAATGCCAAATGTCTTCTTTGATATAAGGAGAGTAACTAAGAACAGAGTAGGGACGAAGAGCATGAGAAGAAGATTAACATTAAACATAGATGAGAGGTGGGAGGGAAAGGGAGAGTAAAAGGAAATTGCATGGAAATGGAAGGAGACCCTCAGGGTTATACAAAAGAACATACAAGAGGAAATGAGGGGAAAGGGAAAAATAATACAAGGGGGAGAAATGAATGTCAGTAGAGGGGGTAGAGAGAGAAGAGGGG
>NW_026000093.1:32306694-32321524 GCF_001458135.2 Marmota marmota marmota | reverse complement strand
AAAAAAAAAAAAAAAAAAAAAAAAGAATATATGGAAAAGACCTAATTCCAGGAGAGACTGATAATGAGAGCAAATAATGTCTCTTTTCTCTATAACCCCAACACTGAAAGATTATAAATACAATTAAGGTATATATGGGTATTATAAAATAGATGCATCAAATGTAGAATATTATATTTGGAGAATCCGTTGTTTCAATAAGACAGTTTAACCAGGGAAGATATAGTCATAGTCAACATTTCAGGGTAATACATTTTGTAATAGAATTTGCTAGACATGTTCATACATCAATAATGATAATTTGTTGATCATATCCAAAGAATTGTAAATACCCTCTAGCTATACTGACTAAGTTATTTACCTAAATGTTTCAAAATTTAAGAGTAGAAAATGAAAATAGAGATCATTCAGCCAAATTTTAATCACTTCAATTATTCAACATCATTTCTTTTTAAATTCTTACCAATTTTTGAACATGAAAGCAAATGAGTAATGACGGCACAGGTTCACAGGTTTTTAGAACAGTAGAGAAACTTAGGAAACATTTTGTTATCTTTACGGTCATTAAAAATGAGGGATACTGAAGCTCACAGTAATTAACCAAAATGCCAGTTTTCAAAAAACAAAGCTCTGACAAGCCATCCCCAATCTACTGGGAGCACCTGGCATAATATACTAGGCATTGATAAAAGTAGAGAATGCAAACTGAGTAAGTCATGGATCGGTTTTCAGTATATTCACAATATATTAGAGGAAGCTGTAAAAAAAAAAACAACATGCTCTAAATTATAATACAATGTTTTAAGTCTTTTACTTATAACTTGAACAAAGTCCATTGAATGCACTGATTAATAGATTCAGAAGGCATTTATCCATTCCACACTGTGTGCCTAGGAACAGGCCAGATGCTGCAGTTAATCTACGGGATGAAAGGGCTTTATACGGTGAATGATGTTATGCAAAAGAAGATGACTAGAATTTCATCAGGCTGGAACAATGGAAATGGCATATGCTGAGCAGAAGGAAGGTTGGGAGAAAAACCCAGTGGGGTTCAGTGAGAAGGCTTAGGGCTATGACAATATGTGGAGACCCTTAGGGAAATCAAGTGGTCTGATGTAATTTCCACAAGGAGTTGCAAGAGGAAAGTGGTAGAATTGGAGCTTAAATATTGAAACTTTTCAGTTTTAGCCTATACATGCTGGAAACCATTGAAATTGTTTACTGTAAGAAGAAGTATTACTACAACACCTAAAATATTCTGAAACTTCTTGAAGCAAATTTTTAAAAAGTTAATTTTAATTTTCAAAAATCACATCTTGAAATAAAAAAAAAACACAAGAAAAATAGATTATTTGCCCTCCTATTCTACAACTTTCTTTATCCATATAACATTTCTGTTTTGCATTGCTTTTGTGTGTATATATGCTCTGACTGGATATGTGCCTATTCATGGATATGATCTTATTTCGTTTTATGCTAGGTACTGAAGCTGTTCAATCTCAGGGATAGTACTACATAACATTTATATAGCATTGGACATCAGCCAATTCTTTTCTGTAAGATAGCTTAAAAGTCAAATCTTCTTCTAGCTGTGTCCTTGTTTTATCCTGGCTCCCATTATCCATTGATACTCTAGGTAATAAGTTATTGGAAATTGAAGGTCATAGTAATATTAAACAGTGTATTTAAATTTAAAACCTGTCCCTGGCTTTGGTATACATTCCTACACAAATGAAGATGATAAAGACTATCCAGAGGCCAAAGATAAGCTGATGCATGGTTATAATAACAAATGTTGATCCTAAAGTCAAGACACTATGAATAAATTAATGTTTACAGTAAATTTGTGTTGTCTTCTGGGTAATTTGCAACAAAAGGTTGCTTCTTTGAAACTTATTGAAAATATTAATAGCAACTAAAGTTTGAATACCAAAAATTTTGCTACATTTTTAGAAGTGTAAGATAAGAGGACCTCTTTTTGTTGGTTTGGTATTAAAAGTAATGCCCAAGATATTTTGAATTTCAGCTTTTAGAACTCAATTATTTATTTTATCTGGATGTAGTGCTATAGACTTGTTTCAAGGTAATGAAATGAATTTGTCACACAAAAATTTTAATGAATAATATCAGGTTTGTGTGTTGACTAATGCCTTAGGATCAGAGAATAACTTACCACTGCCCTTCTTACATATTTTTCCACTAGCAAACTCATGAGAAAATTATCAACCTAAAGAGTGAGAATGTCACATTGATATAGTATATTTACCAATGATTGCTAATAGGCAGAAATGTGCATTTGTGTGTGTGTGTGTGTGTGTACATACACATGTGTGTACAATGAAGAAACATAGACATTTAGAAATACATAAAGCATATAGGAATACAGACATGTGTCTGGTTCATGTTGCTCTAACAGAATACTTGATACTGGAAAATTCCTACAGACAGAAGAGAAATTTATTCTCTCATATTTCCATATACTGAAGAGTCCAAGATAAAGGTGATGACATTCTATGAGGGCTTTCTTGCGAAGAGCACAAGAATGAGCATCCATGCCCACGAGTCCTTCTTATAGCAGCATGAATTTCTCCATGATGGGTGCAGAGCCCTCAGACCTAAACCTCTCCCAACAAGCCTCACCTCCCAGCACTACAGCACTGGGGTTAACTTTCCACATGAATTTTTCAGGGGACAAAATCTCAAACCAAACAACATCTGAGCTATAAACAATGAACCCGAAAACAATAAACATATTGAAAAGAAGCATCTTTACCCAGTATTGGACAAGGTTCTATTAGTTCACATTTCCCTATATTGATGAGACTTGAATGCAAAATCAGTTAGGATATAAAAAAAGCACGGTTATTATTAGTATTCCTATTGATATCTCATATATATATAGCTTAAATAACTTCTTAGTCTACAGAGAAATTAAAACTGCCATGTAAAATAATTAGTTTTCAAAATGGGAATTTCTAATAGTGTGTGAATCATCTTAATTTACCCAACTTTTTGTAAACTTAAAAATTACTTTTAAAATATAGAAAGTCGGAACTGAGGTTGTGACTTAGTGATAGAGCACTTGCCTAGCAGTGAGACCCTGAGTTCAATCCTCAGCACCACATTAAAAAAAATAAATAAATAAATAAAGGTTAAATTCTTAAAAAAATATAGAAACATATTTTTCCTATGAACTTATTATTAAATTGTTTTATCAATTTTTATAACGCATAGAATCCAGGGCTGTACCACATTTTGTAATGTGGAGTTTTATGAACTCAATATACTCTCGCTTGTACCAAAATTTTAAATTTTGCTCACTTAAAATTAAAAAGAGATGTGTATTTTTATGACCTTGGACTTTTTATTTCAAATGAGTAGGTAATTCAAAATAAAACAAAGCAAAGCAATGACACCTACTCACATCTGTTTTCCATAAAAGATATTTTATACTAAACAAATAGGAAGACGTTAATTATAAAAGAAATACTCTCCTGAATTTTAAAACTCAGCTTTGTGAAAATACATTTATTTATTTTACTCAGGATCAGTGAATATTTAAAAGGGGTTGGTTAATGATACTGAACTCAGGAGCCGGGACAATATCTGTTATAAAGAACAGATATTTCTTCTGCAATATGTATATTGTATGTTTGTGTGTGTGTGTGTCTGTGTGTATGTGATAAAATCACACAAGATACGGGAAAATAACGGGCTCTACTTCTAGGTGTATGGCAGACTGAGTATTCTAGGACCCTAAGTACATCACTGCAAGGCTACTTTTTCTTAACACTATTATTTCAGAGGAAGCATAGAAGTATTAGGGAGGAGTTCAGGAACACCAAGATGTAGGAGATACAGTTTTAAAACAGAAGCCACTGGAGGACAATACAAGGAGACAAGTCCTGTCCCTGTGTATAATAAATCACATTACCATGACAACTCCCATCACTGAGGACTTATCACCATGACAACTCACTCCATAGTTTCAAATTTTAAAATGACCAATGGAAATAAAGTGAACAGTATTCGAATTAGGCTTTCTAAAGTAATCAATGCAGGTAGAATACTGGAAAATATTCTAATCAGGTATCACATATAACTGAGAGGAGAAAATGGGGTAAGGTCTTTTATCAGGTCCATATATGGAAAAGAAGCCCCCATATTTTAGGATATAAGATTATAATTTGCAGATACTGGGACCTTGAGCCTCTCTCTCTCTGCCCACTCTGTCCTATCTACAAAGTGCCATCTTCACCTTCAATAAATCTGTGCTCTCTCTGTTACTTCTGGGTGTCTCACTCAATTCTTTATTCATGACACCAAGAACCTGAAAATCAACTGGACAACCCAAAGGTAACAGAAGTCCACAAATTTCTCTTGGTACTCCCACAATGAAATAGAAAACCATGAACTCTCAGAGTTGGAAGAGCAGGAAATCTCACAAGTCAGGGTTTCCCTGAGAACATGTGACCATAGATGCCCAGGTATGATTCAATGATCAAAACCTCAGAGTACTTTATTGGACCTGACTCCTGGATCCAGACTGAAGGAAAGATTAATGATTTATATCATCTGATAACCAGAAATAACACATTTTACAAATGTAAGGGGGAAAGACTATCACAGGTTAAAGTATGACATCATTATAAAGGAAATATATCTATAAGTCCCAAAATAGCCTGAATAAATTATTATCTCTAGTAGTGCTACTTAAGTGATAATAGTATTGTCTAATTATATACCTGTAAGGATAAATAGGGTAAAAAGCCTGTAACACAATAGCATATATAAATTGTAATGAATTGTGTGGCTTTGAATGTACCTGGGTACTTGACATTTTGACAGAAGAGGGCAAAATTTCTAAAAGGAAAAAGACAATAAAAGTGGAAAAGACTGGCTTCCAATCATCACAATTTCTAAGTGTTTGAGTACTCAAAAACACTCTTTTTACTCCCTCAGTACAATGAGTGTAACCTGACTGTGTTCACCCCCTGTACTGAGGGAGCGTTTTCCTGCTTCAAATAAATCTTCTACTCCACCCTCTGCTTCCTGCTTCTCCATAGATCTCAGGTTTTGAATTTGCAAGAACCAGAATTCACCTGACACCTTGCTCTGCACTACAGGAGGATTTGAGATTCTTTTTCACTGTTTTGATCTGTAGTGTCATACCCTTTTGCCAAATGTTCATCCTCAATATATCTAATTTTAGAATTAATGAAGAGTCAAATGCATGTCCTAATAGTGATATCTGTGATAAAGTATTAGGTGAAAAATGCAGTTGTAGAAAGATTAACTAATTCTCTATAAGATTAGGCAGCATTTTCTGAGTATTCATGAGAGCTATAATATAATTTAGTAATTTACTTATGGAAACAATGTTAATTATTTACTTGTGATTGTCCCTTTTTATTTATACTGCTACCTGATATCAGTAAATACACATCATTCTTATTCAGTTTCACTACTAATTAAAACTTCAAAGTCTCAGTCATAAACAAAAATATGGTTACCAATGTTAATTGACTGTAATGGCACAGTACCATCTCTTAGGAAGAGGGGCTTAATCTCATTACCATTAATCAAGCATGATATTATTAAATTTACCCTATATTTTAAAATTAGATTAAATGTATAATGTAATGATTCTTTTATTGAAGATTTTTGTCTCAGTATTTTATTTAACATACTTAAGTATGGGGAAATATATTTAAACCAAGGAACACTTCTTTACTTAGAAGAATACTTCTTGAAGTTGAAAGATTGCCTGGAGCAAATTCAATATCTTTTTCTGATGAAAAAGAACATGTTCCAAGACTAATATTTAGAAAATAGGTTGACACTTAAAACCAGCTACATGAAAAACAAATAGTGAACTATGTGAAAAGGCTATACTCTTTTACAGCTTATTATTTCATATATGTAAATGCCTAATCTAATAAAATGTTATATTAGGAAAGTATCATGCCAGAGAAAAATGTCTGTCAATAAAATAAACTTTTATAAACCAAGAGTCTCTGGAAGTACATGAGAATTCCCAGCTAAGATTGTAATTTTACATTGAGCTTCGGTTTCTAGATTTTGAAGAAACTCTGAGACCATTGTGTAAATAGTATGCATCTTAGACTGTAAAAAGACTGAGCTTTACAATAATTTTGTATAGAAAATAATAAACTCAAGACATATGGCAAATGTATATTATTATTGAAATGCCTATTAATGACTTTATATTAGACTCAAGTAAATTCTTGAAATATGAATTTGTTTAATAGTGCAGGAATTCATAAAATGTTAATCATATATAATAATTAATAATTGGTCATTTAGATAAATTGTAGTTACTTGGCATCTGTTCCTACAAGTAGTAATATATATGTGTATGTACATATGGATGGCGTATGTGTGTATGTGTTTTTTGTGTGAATGTGTGTGTTTGAAAGAGAGTCTATGAAATATGATAAATGTACATTAAAATTCCAGTTCTATTTCATATTATCTTTGTGATCATGGGCAAGAAATTTATCCTTCATTTATTTTAAAATTTATTTATATTTTTATATTTTGGTATTAGAGGTGCCTTACCACTGAACCACATTCCCAGCCTTTCTTTTATTTTTTAAGACAGGGTCTTGCTAAGCTGCTTAGGGCCTAACTAAGATTCTGAGGCTGGCTTTAAACTTGAGATCCTCCCAAATCACTGAGATTACAGGAGTAGACTACCATGCCAGACTAGATTCTTCCTTTAATAGAGGAGCCAATTTAATAAAGTGGTTTGGAATTTAATGAAATATGCCATAAATATCAGTAGTATAAATTGTGACCTTTATTGTTTATTCAGTAAATAATTGCTCTATTATTTCCAATTAGTTTTCCTTTCACCCTGATTATTCTTTCATTAATGCCAACTGCATCCTCTACAAACATGCCTCAGGTCACTGATAGAATCCATATAGTCTACTGACTGAACCAACATATGGTACAATACAGCATATCATATTCTTTTTTAATGAATAAGAAAGCTTTGCATAAATTACTTGCATAAGAGAATTTGGCAGTTGAAAAGCTTGAATTATTTACAGTGAAATAATCAGTATTTTACATGCAAAATGTCTTTTTTTTCCTATAGATTGGCATCGTTAGAATTAAAAGAATGAGGGACTATAAACCTATCTAAAAACAAAAGAGGGATAAACTGATTTTATATATAACAGTACATATATATATATGAATAGATTTTACATATGTATGTGTATGTATACATATGTGTATATATTAGTGCATATATATTGGATTATTTTATCTTTAATTAGTAATTTGCCTTGGCAATATACTGATATATTGAGTGTAGAGAATATTAAATAAATGTTCATGTAATTTTATAAATAAATTGAAATTGTCAGAATTCTGAGAGACTGTAATTAGTTGAAACAACTGGCTGAAATAAAAATTTAAGTAATATGTTTTTAAAAAGAGAAACAATATACATTTTTTTTCTATACATCATTAACATCCAGGTCAAAATACTATTAATTAGCAATGTTCAAAGAAATCAGATCTAGGAAAATATGCGACATTCCTTGCTCCTGAATGTTAATTTTTTTCCAAGAATTATGTGATTTTATAAGAAATTTCAGACAAAGTCATTATATTTTCTTGAATTATGCCCTCTAATTACTTCTCTGATGATTCTATGAAGTTTGAAGTTTGAAACTTAAAGGAAAATAATATATTTTGTATTAACTCAAGAAGTTTCATCTCTAAAGGCTAATGTTGAAATATTCTGAGAAATGATAAGTAATCCGAATGCTAAAGTTAATTCTGTTCATTTCTACAACAAAACTCTCAAGATTCCTCAGTGAATGATCAATGAAGGTTCACCATGGTCTCTTACCAGCATTACTAGTTAATTGTCTCAAAAATAGACATAAAGTTAAAATGACTCATCTGCTTAGTTTTCCTATGTTATCCTTAAAACAATTTCCACATTTCTCCTTCCCTTTGTCCCTCTCTTATCCCTTCTTTCTGTCTTCAATTTAATCAAGAACATTAACTGAACAGAGAGTATATACTAATTAAGAAGTGGTAACATATGAACTTCTAGCTTGAAGAACAGTAGTTAGTACCCACTTTCTATTACCAGTGAAAACAAAAGGCTATTCCCTGATGTTTTTTATGCCCCTTCTTAAAAGTAATAACATTTGCTTTCATCTGGATGTAACTGTTGAAAGACAGTGATTTGGAAAGCACATTATTTGGCATTCCTTTTAATTGGAAGAATATTGGCCACTTCAACCAAAGATTTTTGTTGCTGATAATATAGCCATAATAAATTCAATACTAGCATTAACAATGTATTGTTTAGTTATAACAGTTTTGAGCAAATGAAAAATATTAATAGAAACAAATGACTTTCTACTAAGCAAAATTTCCTATTCTGTAAATCTGTTTGGCAAAAGGTATTTTATAACCTTTATTAGCTGAGCTTAAATGTGAAAACTTTAAACACACTGGGGGGAAGTAATGAAATTCTATATAAATTGATTTTTTAAATGTGTATATTTAAAAAACATTCAAGGGAATATTAGCTAAATGGTAAAATTTAATACATTAAAGGTCAATTTTTATTTATGTAAATAAAGTACATCACATATTTTATGCAGCAAACAAACTGTGAACAAATTTGCCATTTTTTTCTCAAAGAAAATATCTATCTTTGCATGATTATTTTTAAACTAAAAGTAATGATAGGTTATTTTGATTGGTCATTTTTTTGGAACTTAATTTTGTATATGAACTTTTTCATAGCAATTTTTAAATTTTAATAAAGTGATATGTAAATTCCATGTACTATATTTACATTTTAAAAATCTGCACTTAATAGCTGAAGAATTTGGGGTATTTTTATGTTTTTATTTTATATTTAACTTTTTGAGTAGCTGAATTTATTTTATATAACATATTTCAGAGGAACTCAAATTTCTTGTTTCTTCTAATAGCTGTTGTTGAAAACACTATTTTAATTTTTTAATTCACAGACACTATTTATTTTAAACATTTTCTCTTACTCACATGTTATTATCTTTAGCATATGTTCAATTCCTGCAGTAACCCATTTCATTGATTAGAATGCTATTTTTTCAATGACTCACACTACATTAATTTGGTTATTGCATCAAGTAACACAGGTCAAATAACAGTGGTTTCTAAAATAAAGATGTTTATCACACCCTCTATTTTGAGTCCTTATATAAGCAGATTAACACAAATGTGACATCTCCATGGTATTCCAAAGACAGGCTCTTATTTCCTTGCTCTGCCATTCCAAGCAAACAGCTTTATACTGATAGTCTAAGACAACCATTTCAAAGAGCTGCCAAGCTTCCTGTCTTTTAAGGGCACAACCTAGGAACTGTATATCCAGGCTGCTTAGAACTCATCAGGCAGAATCTTGTCATAAAGATACATCAGAAGTGATGTGAAATGCAAATTAAGCTGAACAACAGTGCACCCAAGAAAAACTCCTTGTGCTAAAGAAGAACTGGAGGAAAAACTTTGGATGGAAAAATAGTAATCTCTGCCAGACAGACCCAATTAACTATTGTGGCTTTGTGTTTTGACATCTGGTAAAGAAAATCTCTGTTTAATTCTTTCAATGCCATATTTATTTTGGCTATGCCCCACATTTATTCTGCCAGAGAATTTTAGAGTCAGCTTAAAATAAAACAAATGGATTTTTTATTAGATTTTCATCAACATACAAATTATTTTGGAAGGAATTTAAATCTTCACAATATGATTTCATTCTCACTCACTAAATGAATATAACTATATTTATTGAAGACCTATGTAAATCTCTTCACAGTATTACTTTTTCCTTTTCTTTTTAATTCAAACTTCTTCAATAAACCATCTTTAACATTCTTCTAAAGTCATTCTTATATATATTAAGTTTTGTTGCTTTTTATTGAATAAAAACAGTTATTATCAAAACTCAGAACAATTCTCCATATCTGTGTGTTTGGTTTGCAAATAGCAGCCACTATTGTATTTCATTCAATCTAAAATATTTCAGTTGTGTTTTTTATTATGTTAGTCATAACTAATAGTGATTTTTCCCTATAAGAGCTCTACTTTTTCCTATGGTTTCTGTTTCTTCTGTTTCATAATTGGCAATCATGATTAAGATTATATCAAGTATTAAGTGATAAAGGAAATATTTATGTCTCATTCTTGATAATATAGAAATATTTCTATTTTTTAACTTTCACTATGTTAATGCTTTTTTATTTGACATTGGTGTTGTCTATATTATCTAAGAAATTAATCTATTTCTAATGTTTTTTTTGTACTGTGGATGGGACTAGTTGGTACTTTAACACTGAGCTACATCTGCAGTCCTTTTATTTATTTATTTATTTTGAGACAGAGTGTTGCTAAGTTGCTGAGGCTTGGCGTAGAACTTCCAATTGTCCTGCATCAGCTTCTTGAGTTGCTGGGATTACAGGCATGTGCCGCCACGTGCAGCTCTTTCTGATCTTAATAGATTTATCAGTAAGTATGTATTGATTTTATGTCTTTCTCACAACTAATGATATGATTAAACTTTAAATAGCTTTCCCATTGATTTCATAATTACAGTAGATTGTTTGGTATGTAACTGTCTTTCTAATATGGGTGAAAGCATTTAAAATATTTGATAGGTCTTGTGTCATATAACTGAATTGTGTTTGTTTATATTTTACTGAAGATTTTTAAAACAGTACTTTTAACTGACTCTCGTCTTTAGTCTGAAATTAATATTTTGTTTAATATGTCCTATATTGCTAGAGCATATTGGACATGCATGCATAGGTGTGTGTACAAATTGCATATATGTTGACTTCTCAAAAAATCAACATACAGAAATTTTAAAAAGTGAAAAAAGTGTTGAGATAAGGCATTAAAGAAGTCTGTATATGTCATGCAGATCAGAGGTGGATAAAGGGACAGAATAAATGGGTAAACTTGGAAAACCGCAAGGAAATGTCTGGTTTTATAGTAAAAAAATGCTTCTATGGTTCTACTACAGAAGAGAATATTGGAAGACACTTATATAGTTTCAATTTGTGTATTAGGAATGTTAAAAAAGTAAACAAGTGAAATTATTTTGAGTAAAATATATACTTTTAACCCAGTTTATACAAAATAGCATTTTAATATGTAATCAATATATAAGATATAGAGATTTGTTTTCTTTACCCCTCCCTGTCTTCTCTTTCTTCTTTATTTTCTCCCTCTCTGGTTCCCTGACTTCCTTCCTTCCTATGTAAGTCTTCAAAACCAGTGCATATTTGATGCCTGTTGCATGTGTTCATTTGGTTTAACTTCATTTCAAGTGTTCAATAAGCCACTTTTGGCCAGTGCAAACTGTGTTATCTTAGGGTTCAAATCACTGGAATCTGATCAATGCAATAATTCACCTCCTAACCCATTCACATTACTCTGTATATTATTCAATTTCATTTATTCCTTTGGGCATGTGACTTCAGAGGTTCAAAATCTGGGCATGGCCTCTCTATGAACTCTGTGATGCCCAGGCTTTATTACTTAATCTATAGATCACCTAAGGTCTGGCAGATACCATTGAGCTTGATGCATACATATGGATTATTTTCACATTCCATTAAATATACCAGATATAATTCAGCACTTGTAGAAGTGGATGAATATTTCATAACTTTTTCACTTAAGAACAGGTTCACTGAAGCTGTTTACTTACCAATAATCTATCACAAAAATATGAGAGGACAGCATATAATGACAACTTTCTTAACCTGTTTCTGTAACAAGGCATGTCAGAAAATGCTCAGTCATGTCAGGATGCTAACTCAATTTTAGCATTGTTCATCTGAACATGTGCAACTTACCTGGAGTAGTGTTCCTGAGGGACCTTGTACTGATATGTCTTCTTTGTGAACTCTATGATAACTCCTTACAAAATTTCCCATAATTTTTGTGCCCCCAAATATTTTATGTAGTATAGATAGAATTAATTCCAGAAACTGTTTTGTTGGAATTCTCCAACATAATTTCTGGATATGATATTTTGTCAGAATTAACTTTTTTATAACATCTATTTGGGTTGATCTATGCAGTTCACTGTAACTTCTTATACCAATTATAACATTTTATAGCTCTTATGACATTTTGACATATTGACAATTATTATTACAATTTGCATAAAACTAAATATTCATAACTATTTCATTCAGATTTTTAATTTTTTGTAAGATAGACTTGATATTTAATAATTTACTTTTTAATTGATAATTCTAAACATTCTAAATGTTCAATTCTCCTTTAGTATATTTTAAATCATTATTGGCTATATTTTAAATTTATAATTTTTTCCTTATATATTTTCCAACTTATTTATTAGATTTTTTTTATTACAATGGAACTTATAGTAACAAAATAACATTAATTTATGATACTAATTTATGATATTACCTTTGTTGCTGAGTAACTCGTGATTTATAGTTATATTCAGTATATTTGATTCTATGGGATACTAACTTTATTTGAAGCTTGGCACAATGTTCTGTAGTGCTCTATGAATACCTGGAGATATTATCTGCTTAGTGTAGTAAAAATGTAATACTTTTAAATAATTTTGTATTTTGATTTGATTAAATATTAAATTCTTTGTGTACACATTAATTTATCTACTTAATCCTTCCAGGTAATGATGTTGAAGTGTTATTACCAAATTATGTTTTAATAAAATGCTCTTTGCATTTCTAAAATATTTTTAAGTTAAATTGCTTGAGTCTATTATTGGACTAAAAGATATTTTACTTCTTTTCATTACCTTTTTCCCTTCGTAAATTTCAAAATAGTCTTAAATTATTATTGACTTTTTATCATTTGTTTCAGACTTCTGTCTAATATATAACCTCCAAGTTAAAGTTTTTTCTATTTCTTTCAGTAATTTTATCTTTAAATTTTTTTCTTTAGTTAATCAGAGACTTGTCTTTTTATTAGGAAAAAGTTGTAACTTTCTATAAATTATTTATAATTATTTTTAAAGTAATATATTTAGCCTTTATTTTGTGCTTTTATTGTATACATTTTTAAACATTTTTGATAGTTTTATACTTACATTGATTAATTAATATATCAAGTAAACTACATGTAATTAATATTTTATTTGATGAGAAGGAATTCAGAAATATACAATCATTTTTTTCATTCTGCTCTCTATAGCAATTTAATAATAAGAGATTAGATGCATCATCAATTTATGGAATGAAATTACTATTATCTCATTTCATTTCAACTTTAAAAATTACATTTATATTTTTCTTATTATTTAGTACTAGTAAAGTTTTATTTATTTGCTTTCTTTTTTATATTTTTGAGACAATGGTCAATTTAAAAATATTTTATAATCTATGAAAAGTGCCTCATAGTTTAGTTTCTTTCATTTTTTTAAATTTATTTTTTAGATACATTATTTTTTAGATATTTGTTACTAAAAAGCTCAGATTCTATTGTTCTTTTGAAGGGATTGATGGGTAGATACGAATATTGATAATATCCCCTTTTCAGTTTTTATTTATAGGACATGAGAGTACTCTACAGGCCATGTGGATATGTGGGTAGGAGAATGTTGAATGTTATCTGACTTTATTTAGTTCAACATCTGTTGATGCAGTTTCCCTTCCCACTAACACACTCTCTGTGTTTAAGATAATTCCTTAACAATTCACAGCAGTCTGCTGGCAATTTTTAAGTCTTGACACAGAATAAGCCATGTGCGTTGGTCCCTATTCCATGTATGGCCAAGTAGCATTAGTGTTAAAACCCTGTTTTAACATGAAAATGAAAATTGTTGATCTGGGAACATGTAAAAAGTCCTTTGCTCTTTAAGAAAGTAACTCTTATCTAAGGTAGCAAGAAATCCATCTTCTTTTAGGCGTGGTAGAGGTATGCAGTGGTGGAAGGTATGTTCCTTTTTGTTATGTAATAGAGATTTTAGCAATTGTTCACTTAATATTCTTGTCTTCAGTTTTTTAGTTGTTCTCCATTCTTTCTCTATCGTTAAGGGACATTCAATGGCAAAGGGAAAGCAAGGCAGAGTCAGCCAAACTAGCTAACTAGTTAACATAAAAAATTATTGCTGTAGATCCCTTTATTTTTCATAAATTCTCAAATTGGCTAAGTTGACCTCTTACATAAAACTGTGCACTTGGAATAAAGTGACAAGTGACAAGTGCTAGTTAATGGAAACACAAACATATACATTTGTACTCAAAAGACATACTCTAAAAAAAGTCTTTAAGTACTAATCAGCAAAATTAAAGGGTCAAATATTGAAGAGAACATGAAGAGAGGTAAAGCAATTTTTTATTTCTTAACAGCTTCTATGTATGTTCATAGGATGGAATGTGGGTTTATAGATAAGATTTCATTAAAAAAACAGAGTACATCAATATCATGAAAGAAATAATATAAGCATATAAAAGAATACTAATAGCTGCTAAAAGAGATTCAGAGGAAGGAGTCTTTCAAAGTATCTGGGAACCTAAACTTAGAATTGCAGAAAGACATTTTTTTTAATTTTTATTTATTTATTTTTTTAATTTTTTATTGTTGGCTGTTCAAAACATTACATAATTCTTGATATATCATATTTCACACTTTGATTCAAGTGGGTTATGAGCTCCCATTTTTACCCCATATACAGATTGCAGAATCACATCAGTTACACATCCATTGATTTACATATTGCCATACTAGTGTCTGTTGTGTTCTGCTGCCTTTCCTATCCTCTACTATCCCCCCTCCC
>NW_026000093.1:32287767-32301823 GCF_001458135.2 Marmota marmota marmota | reverse complement strand
GCCACTGGGCCTTTTCTGTTGGTGGTCACAGTTCCGCCTACCTGGCAGGCGCAGGGGGTGGGGGGTGGCTCTGCCCCTCAGCAGGCCGCTGGGCCTGCTCTGTGGGTGGTCACAGTTCTGTCTACCTTGCTGGCGCAGGGGGAGGGGGCGGCTCTGCCTCTCAGCAGGCCGCTGCTCCTCTTCTGCTGGTGGGTCGCAGGCCTGCCTACCTTGCAGGAGTGATTGGAAGCTCTGTCCCTCTGCGGGCCACTGGGCCTTTTCTGTTGGTGGTCACAGTTCCGCCTACCTGGCAGGCGCGGGGGGTGGGGGGCGGCTCTGCCCCTCAGCAGGCCGCTGCTCCTTTTCTGCTGGTGGGTCGCAGGCCCGCCTACCTTGGAGGAGTGATTGGAAGCTCTGTCCCACCGCGGGCCACTCCAGAAAGACATTTAAGTTTCATAATAAATGATGTGTAATCTAAAAAATCTTTATTTAGCTCTTTGTTCTTAAATTTTCGGTTTTATTGGAATATAATTTACATGCAAAAATCTAAATCCATCAAGTGGATTCATCATCCATGATGACGAATTTTAGCAACCATATAAAGCTGTGAAACCACTATCTCAATAAAGAGACTAAATCCTGCCAATACTGCCAAATGTCCCTCAGTCACATACCTACCTTTGCCTCTCATTGACACAAGGACTGATCTTAGTTTGTCTCTTCAAAATTATATTACTTGTTTTTGTAATTGTGTCAAAATGAATTCTAATGTTATGTATAACTAACAAGAACCACTAAAAAGTATATTAATAATTATAAGAAAATGAATGAAAAATATATGTAATTATATTATTTTTGTCTGACTCTTATGCATCATAAATATTTTGAGCTATATCCATGATGTTATGTGAATCAATACATCATTCTTTTTTATTATGGAATAGTGTGTGTGTGTGTGTGTGTGTGTGTGTGTATGTGTATGTGTTCTATTCTTTGTTGAGGTTTCCCATCTTTTTTCATTCATTAGTGCTGTATTTTTGCTTTAACACATTTTACATAGTTACAATGGTTCTTACAGTGTCCAAGTCTGATAATTTCATTTGTCTATCATCTGTATTATTTTGAGATTAAGCTCTGTCAATTGATGCTTTTCCCTCAAGAAATTATCATGTTTTCCTGATTCTTCATAAGTCAAATAGTATTAGATTATGCTGAATATTTTGTTGTGGAGACTTGGGATTCTGTTACAGAACTTAGATAATTTTGATGTTTATACTTTTGTTGACACTTAATTCCATTAGATTCAAACTTAAAACTGTGTCATAATTGCTGCAGATTGTGAGTCAGACCTTAGTTAATACTGAGTTTGTAAAATCTGCTTCTCACCCTGTGTGCTTTAGAAGTTACCAGAGATTGGAGCAAAAATTGGGTACATAATTCAGCATTCCTTCTCCTTGCCAAGCTACCATCCTGGTTGCCCCAGGTTTCTTCCCTGGTTCTTCCAGATGGGAGGATGATGAGCCCTCCATTGGTGTGTTGGCTGCTCTGTGCTGTAGCTTCTCTGTCGTTTATTTCCAAAGCAAAGCCTCAAAACTGGAAAATTCATTTCATGTTGATATCATCCTCCATATGGCAAGAACGCTCCAAAATCTGTCTGTTCATATTCACTTATTAGAACCATTTAGTGGTTTATACTTTTGCACTTAGAGTTTATGGTTATTTTTGAAAATGATAATTTTTTCATAACTTAATATTTCTTATCAGCTATAGAACATCCAGGCTTATAGAATTTGGTAATATTGTAGCAGTGAGGTAAGAATCTAGAATAGGCAAGAGAAAGACAAAAAGGAGCAGAAGTTGGAAAACTCAGGAAAACTATAAGTATAAAACTTGTGATAAAATAAGATATTATGATTATGATTTTCCTTTACATAGACTGTTATTTCTCTGCCTATGGGTTCCTATATCATAGAATGCCTTATCTACACAGGTTATCATTCTTATAAAATTATCATTCTTATATCTTAAGGTATTGTTTTAGTCAGTCAGCTTTTTTTCCTGCTATGGCCAAAAGACCTGACAAGAACAATTTTAAGGAAGAAAAGTTTATTTGGGGGCTCATGGTTTCAGATGTCTCAGTCCATGTTGGCTAACTTCATTCCTTAGGTCCTGGGATGGGACAGAACATCATGGTGGAAGAGAGAAACAGAGGAAAGCAATGCAGAACATGACACCAAGAAGCATAGAGAGCAAGGAAGCTCAAGTCACAAAATATATACACAAAAGGCATACCTGCAATGACCGACCTCCTAGGGCCACACCCTATCTACCTACAATTACCATCCAGTTAATTCCCATCAGTGGATTGACACATTGATTAAGTTAAGGCTCTCAAAACTAAACTATTTCACCTCTAAACCCTTTTGCATTGACTTATACATGATCTTTTGGACAACATCTCATATCTAAACCATAGCAGGTATTATTACATTATTTTAAGTCAGATGGTGGAATGATTAATTTGAATTCTCAACTTGATTGAATTAAGAAATGCCAATGATTAAAAGGCTTCTGGATGTGTCAGTGAGGGTGTGTCTAGGAATGATTGGCATGTGGTATAGCCAACTGAAATGGAGACTCTCCCAAAGTGTGGGCAGCACTGTCCAATAGGATGATGGCTTGGATGGAGTAAAAGTTGGAAGAACAAGGAAGCAGCAGCAGATGCAAGCTTGTTTTTTCTTGAACAAGTTCTTGATTGCTGCTGCAATCATCTGAGAACATCAGACTCTTGTATCTTCACTCTTCCAAAGCAGACTCCACAGTGATTCCCCAGGGATTTTCAGAAGCCTTTGGTCTTAGACTAGGGTAGAACCATTGATCCCTCATGTTCTGGGGATTCAGCCTCTTGGACTGCACAGCTATTGGTTACTCCAACTCTCCAGCCTGCAGATGACTATTGTGGACTATCCAGCTTCTGGTCATGTAAGCCAACTTAATAAATCCCTTTTTTATAACTATATTTCCTGTTGATTCTGTTCCTCTAGAGGACCCTGAGTAATACATATGGTACTATTGGAAAATATGTATTAAATAAATTATGAGTTAATACACTGATATACAAAAGAAGTTATTAAAGGGACTGGAAATATTGTTTATTGCTAAAGCATTTGCCTAACATGTAGAACCCAGGTTTATCTCTAGTACTGCAAAATTAAATTAAACTAAATTAAATTAAAAATACTAAATGTTATTGAAAATATTTCTTGTAATGACAACATAGTGAGAAATAAATATATTCAAGAAATATTATGTTAGCAATAATGTGTAGGACTCATTGATTTTAAGATTGGCAGGAATCAGGAATGATGGGCAGGATTAAACCAACAGTTGCAAGGAAAAAAGAAAGTATGGACTAGAGTGTTAGAAAACAGAAATAACATGGGAAAATGAGTATGACATGGTGGATATGGGCATACTATATCTATTCAGTGACTTTATAGCAGCCTATAAATATAGTGCAAATCTTCATCAACTAGTACATGCATAAAGTCTAATACTTGACTAGATTAGGACAGGAAAAGGAAATATTGAAAATGATTTTAATATTATAGCTTGAGTGAAAGAAAATGGTGATCATGACATCTACTTAAAAGTAGGAAGCAAGAAATAGAACTGATTTGTTTGGAACATTCCTCTTTGCTCTTGAGACAGGGTCCACAGGATTTAATGTGGCCATTCTAATTGGTTTTAAGTTGTTTAAGAATGCCCTGCCCTTTCATGCTTTCCTCTTTTTTTTTAGGAAAAATTATTTTTAATGCTAACATGATAATATGTTCATGTTACATTAACAGAATCACTATGGAACACTTTAATAATTATGATATATCAATTAAGACTAGTTGGCTCTATTATCTTGTATGAGTCTTTACTAATTATATAAATTTTTACTATTTTTTCATTTAAATTTTTTATTAATTTTTTAAATTAATATATGACAGCAGAATGCTTTACAATTTTTACTATTCTAATGGATTAAAATAAAATATAATCAAATAGTTGGAAAACGCTAATTAAAGTGGTCCTCCACTTTTGTTTATGAAAAATTTTTAAAAATTGGTCAAAAGTAACATTTCAGAATAAGATATTTACCAATAAGAAGAAAGAGCCCCATTATCATTATTCATTGTGAATACTATGTAAACTCACAAACTAGGATACAACAAAGAAAGAAATACATATTCTAAGTCCATATATTTTCATCCAACTATCACAGGTAATATTTCATCATTCAAAAAGAAGTACATTAAGTACAAGAGTAACAAGAGACTCTTCCATTTGTGACACTTAATGATCAAATACAAAAAGAATGAGCTATTTACAAAGAGTTTTCCTTCTCTGAACTCAGGAAATCCATCCACTCTTCTACCTTAGCAGTAAAGAGCATTGTCTGCTTCAGATTTCAAATGTTCTTTATCAAGGGATGGCTGTAATAGACAGGCATAATAGCTATTTCTTCATGTATTCTTTTAAATTTAACTCTATTTCAAAATACTGCAAAATTATATATTTCAATATAAAATGCTTTCTTAGTTTTTGATTCTTGTTACCAGAGATAAAATGATTACATCACAGCCTATTTGCACTCTTGACTACATAATTATTTTTATAACTAGTGTATAAACACATTGAATTATTCTGTCATCTTTGAGACTATGTCAATATAATAGGTTTTCTAGTCTTCCTTCAAAAATGTTTTTCATCTACAAACACCTACAACAGGCTTAAGATATTTTCTTAGTTGCAATGACTTTAATCTTAATATTGATTGAGGTTGTGCCTTGATATGATTGAGCATATATGAATTATATTGATGCCCTGAGTGCAGTCTGAATTTAATTTTTGATAGAATTTAGAACATAAACACAGAGATAATTTTAAATTAACTTGTCAATATGTTAGTCAATGTTTTCCTATAAATAAAAGCACTATAGAAAAACTGTCTTTAAGATTCCCCCTACCTAAGATATATCACTTGATCTTGCCATCTATAATAAGGTTCATGTTCTCAAAAACTACTCAGACATTGATGTCATGTTCTTGTAGGATATGCTTCCTTGGAGTGTTAGGAATAATTTCTTTCTAAATTAAGAGCCAAGACAAAATAGAGCTTCCAATATATTTATTTATTTATTTATTTAATTTGGCTCCGTGTTTCATTCTCTCCAGTTTTCAAGATTATTAGACATACTTCATGTTCACGTTTTTTCTTTTTCTATACCTTTATTTGAACTCATTATTTTATAACTAAAAATAATTTACATTAAAATAACAATTGTGAACTACTTTATGTTTCACATGTCTGCTTTTACTATATATACATACTTTGATTTTTTTTTTAGAGAATGAGAGAGAGAAAAGAGAGAAATTTTTAATATTTATTTTTTAGTTTTCGGTGGACACAACATCTTTGTTTGTATGTGGTGCTGAGGATCGAACCAGGGCCACATGCATGCCAGGCGAGCGGAGCTAGCTACCGCTTGAGCCAGCTACCGCTTGAGCCACATCCCCAGCCCTATATACATACTTTTTAAAGAAACTTTTATCTTCACAAGACTTTTTGACCAGTGACATTTGGTGCACTATAATAATTAATAGTTATAATTGTCATGATTATCTGCATACATATATGTGCTTAAATATTAATTACCTGAAACTCACTTTCTTGATTTTATGTTACTAATTACATTTTAAAAAATCTTGTTTCTTAAGGAATAACAAAGCCAAAGTTTTAATTTACCAACTTCAGAAAGAAATGAAAATATCTCACTTAAAACAGACATATTGTGTTTTGAACTCTAACTCCACTTTAATTAGTCATCTAGGTTTGGATTTGGACAGGGCTGCAAAATCATATATTTCACAAATTCCCAAACCTCCTCAGTTCTTAGTGTTTCAGCCGGTTTCTGTCATCCAGCTCAGTAACATAAATAAGATTTCCCCTTTTCAAAGCAGTAATTTGCAAAGGACATACTGATATTAGTTTGTGTGGTGTGTGAGAAATATTACTGTGCTTTCCTGAAAAATGTATCAAGGCATCCCTATGAATTTATGGGGCAACTATAGAACCCCTTTGCATACAAGTTCTGAGCCACTAATCTGGCCTTCCCCAAGTTTTTTTGGAATAGATTGAGGATGAAATATATAGAGGTATACTTATGGGCAAACAACACAGCAGAGCTAAGTATAAACTAAATAATTTTGTGAAGCATATAACTCATTGAGTAAATAAGGCATGTTTAGAAAATAATTTTCTTAATGTGCAGCCCAATGAAATTTATGTTGTATCAATCAATATAATCATTTAGACTCCACCATGTTAAGGCTATTAAATAATTGACATATATTAAATCATAGTGTATTCTATATATATATATATATATATATATATATATATATATATATATATTTAAGTTTTGACTAAATACTTTATAGTTATATATTTATAAAGTGATGGCACATTTATTGAGTTACATCATTATTTATGTGACCTATTTTCTTTATTTACAAGGAACACATTTTTGCCTGCTTTACATTTCCAGTAATTCATTCATAAATATTTTCATAATTTTTCAACTTATAGTTTTTGTGCTTAAACTGACCTTTTTTAACCTTTATGTAAACAATAAGGATGACTTTTTAATAAATGTTTGCTTTAGAGAAATAGTGTTTTCCACAATGTTTATTCATCCTAATTTTTATTTTGTATTGGTATTGTTCTCTTTATAATAAGAACTTCTATAGTGTCTAACATATCCTATTAATAACCACTTGCTTCTTTCTCGTTTAAATTAGCTTTAATGTTTAGTGTATAACCTCATTTTATTTATTTATCTATTGTGGTCCTGAGCATAGAACCAGGGCCTCACACCTGCCAGGTAAGAACTCTAATACTGAGCTACATCTTAAACCCAACCTCTTGCTTCTCTGATCAGCCTCCCTTAATAGTGGTGAAAATATGGTTTTGCTTTCAAACTTTTACTGCACCTGTATCATTATTGTAGCAATACCAGTGGCTTCAACAAAGACATACAATGAAGTGCAAGGTTAATGAAACAGCTTAGTGTCTTTAAGATGTTACTAGAATGTCTTGATATCATCTGAATATGAGTCCAAGCATCTTGTTAGTTTTTCTGTATTTTCCCAAAGCTATGATACTCTGGGTCTAAATCTCTCTACATTACTGCTTTGACTGTAACCTGAACTGTTTGGACTATATGATCTATAATCGTCCATTTTAGCTCTAACAATCTCTGACTGAATGGTTTTAGATACTCTGAAGAACTGGAGCAGGGAACAAGAGGAAACTGATTATGCTGCTTGTATTGTGTCAGATTTATCAACCCTGAACAAGAAACTTGAGCTACTTGAAGAGTGTTAAATTAATGAACCCTTTATTTGTGTAGTAAACTACCATTTGTATAAATTTTATGTAATTTTCATATGAAACATTCCTATAAAAAGGTTAAAATATATCTTAAAATTATGACTACCAAAACTATGCTTAGAAATATGTATTACATTTCATTAGTTATTTGTATAACCTGTTTCTAATCCATTTGTTACCAACGTTGTTATGATTTATATACGAGGCATCCCCCAAAAACTCTCATGCAAGGGCTGGGCACGTGGCTCAAGTGGTAGCGCGCTCTTCTGGCATGCGTGCAGCCCGGTTTCGATCCTCAGCACCACATACAAACAAAGCTGTTGTGTCCGCCGAAAACTAAAAAAATAAATAAATAAATATTTAAAAAAATTTAAAAAAAAACTCTCATGCAAGAATTCTCAGAGGAGAAATGATTGGAGAAACATGAGAGCTTAATCTAATCAGTTAATCAAACTCTGATGGGATTAACTGGGTGGTAACTGGAAGCACATGGGATGTGGTTGGAGGACATAGTTAATTGGGGGCGTGTACTATGGGGTATATATTTTGTATCTGGAGAGTGGCTTTTCTCCCTCTGTTTGCTGATCATGGTGGTGGTGATGTGAGCTGGTTAGTTCTGTCACACTCTCCTTCCATGGTGTTCAGCCTCACTGAAGCCCTGAGGAATAAAGCCAGCATTCTATGGACTAAGACCTCTGAAACTGTGAGTCACAGCAGTGAAAAACTGCTCTATGACTAAAACACGGGTTCATTAGCTTTCAAAGAAAGGACTTATGTGGAGAAAGTAGCTCGGTAGCTTATATTTTAGGCATCTCTAGCAACAGTGCCCCCTTGATTAAAAGTGTATGGAACAAACTTATTGAGGAGAAGGTCCAAACTGTTGAAAGTTCAACAATTTTTCTAAATAATTTGACTTAAATATTGATGGATTATTCTACCCTACATGTGTGTTCCATTGCTTCCTTATCCATTTCCACCAAGGAACGTTAACTGTGACTTAGACATAATTGTTAAAAAGTAAGATATGTTCAGAGAAATTTTGTTTCCCAAAGGAGAAAGTGGAATAGCATTATGTATTTGATTTATTTGAGCATATATTACAATAACACTTATTTGACTTTCATTGAAAGTACCTTTTCTCATGTGAACCCTGAAAGTCAATAGGATTAATAAAAAATTGATTTAACATCCATATTTGTCATGGCATGATGTGGAATAGGGAATATTACTTTTTCAGTATCTTTTTCTTTATGCTTTAGGCCAAATCTGGTCAATATATGCAAATTTACAGCTCTGAAATTTGTATGTTTAAAATTTTATTTTGCTAGCATTTCTATCCTTTTTGAAGTTCTTGTTACATTTAAGCAATAATTTATAATTTTCAGTGTTATAACATAAATCATAATATCATTCAATCCTGAAACTTGCAGCTTCAAATCCTTAAAATGTATGTAATGCATGAATCACACAGTCTGTTTACTACTCTCAGTTCTCTCAAGAATTCTGCTTTCAAAATATCAAAGAATTCCTGTAACAAATCTCATCTTGGCATATGTGTCTTATACTGGAAATATTTCCTTTTATATTTTATTGATTAAGTATTGTATATATAAATGTGTATGTGTAGGCCAGGCATGGTGGCACATGCCTGTAATTCCAGCAGCTCTGGAGGCTGAGACAGGAGCATGGAGCCTCAGCAGCATGGAGGTGCTAAGCAACTCAGTGACACCCTGTCTCTAAATAAAATACAGAATAGGGCTGGGGTTGTTGCTCAGTGGTTAAGTGCCCCCAGATTCAATCCCCAGTACCAAAATAAATAAATAAAGGTGAGTGTGTGTGTGAGTTTGAGTGTGTATGGGTGTGTGTTTTCTGTCAGTTTGTGTCTATCTTAAACATAAGATAAATTAAGATGTTTCTTTTCTCCTATTTGGAAACAATAATATGGAAAATCATGAATTTTAACTATAAACATATTTTGAATGCAATTTACTCTATTTCATTCTATCTCTGTCTTTTTCTTCCCTGGGACCCTATTCTCTTAAGTACTTGGACTACTACTTGTTAAGAGAGAGAAGAAGGGTAATTCTTAGGTCTAAGACTAATTTGTTTATTACATGGGAGTTTAGTGCTACACTGAGTTTTGAGACATGTGGTCACAGTAAAGAAGGGAAGCAACTGGGAAGACACATGAAATGTATTGAAGTTTATCTTCTAAGGAGGAAAAATGGAATTTGGGGGAATTTAATCGTTTTTTGTTTGTTTATTTGTTTGCTCCATTTTTGTTTTTTTAAGCTGCTTTTTATGAACACAGTGTTCATGGCTATCACCAGGTTGGATACATAAGCAGAATGGGAGCACAAGATTTTAGAGAAGAAGAAAAGAAATTCAAGATAATCACAACTTGCCCAAGCAAGATATTATGGCAGCTAAATTTCAAACTCAGTTTCTATATTTTGATAAGTCAGTGCTTCTCAAATTATTTTGACAATAATGATAATGAAAATAGCAATAACAGTTTTTAAATATTTGAGTACCCACATAGAAGGTAGATATTCTAATAAATTAGAGATTTTCCTGTTAAATAAATACACTTATAATCAAATTCCCAGTCATTCTCCTTATTCAATTAGCATATATAATATATTGAACTTTTTTTTTTCATACCAAGATTAAACTCGGTGGGCTTAATGAGTGAGCCACATTCCAGCCTTTAAATTTCTTTTTTAAATTTTGAGGCAGGGTCTCAGTTGCTTAGGGTCTCACTCAGTTGCTGAAGCTGGCTTTGAACTTGTGATTCTCCTGCCTCAGCTTCCGAAGCCTCTGATATTACAAACATGTAGCACCAGGGCAGGCCTGTTTTAACTTTTTAAAGCCATTCATCAAAGCATATGCTCATGTTTAGTTAAAGATACAAATTTCTATAAGAAGACAAAATAATGAATTTGTGTGGAATTCATGTTTATATTCATTTTCATTTTCAATTAATTAGTATTCTACTTAAATGCAGTGGACTTCTATTATTTGAAAAAGATCTTTCCACATCTTCATTTTCTTTTTCACCCTATAGCCGGCTGTAGTTAGGATCTGAAATGCCCCCGAAGGGCTATATATGAAAGCTTTGACCCCCAGGTTTGTGCTAATGGGAGATTAAGAAAATTAGCAGGTGTGGCTTAGAGGGAGGTCTTTGGATCTTTGGGGAAGCCTTCTCAAAAGGGATGGGGGACCTCCACCCCTTCCTCACTCTCTTTTGCTTTCCAGTCACAAGGTTAGTGGATTTGCTGTACCACACTTTCCTGCCATAATGTGCTGCCTCACTGAAGGCAAAAGGCAACAAGACTGTGAGCCAAAGTAAACCTATTTTCTTTACAAGTGATTACCTCGGGTATTTGCTAGCTGTGTAAAACAATGCCTGAATTCTGGTCTTTTATTTTTCATGAGCACTATCAGATAGAAGGTAAAGAGAGGACAACAAAAATTCAAATATTCAAATCATCCAAGTGTATGTTTGTTCTTAGGCTTAACATTCAGTTTGGACTGCTAGTTTGACTTTTGGTATCATAGTGCTCCACAATAACTTTGGGTGAAAATTGATTTCTTTACCTAGTTGTGTGAAATGTTTCCTTAGGTTAATCCTATGCGTTCACAGACCTGATATTTTGATTTACAAAAATATACCAACTTTTTGTAAACATACTTTTATTTTTCACATGGTAAAAATGCCTAAAACAAAATCTTGAACTTTTGACTCAATTGTTATATACTTTAAAATCAACTCACTTTATAAAACTCTTAGAATAATATAGCACATTATATGGTGAAGGAAGAATGCATAGGAAATTCATCCAAATTAACATAATTTACTGTGGAGGCATTGACATTAAAATTGTAGAAGTTCTGCAGTTGCCAAAGAAATTGTATCAGATGGAATTAAACAGGCAAGGGAGATTTTATTCTAGCCCATTGCAATAGAGTAGAGATATTGAATTCAGTCCCCCTGAAACAAAACCTTGGAAGATTTGTAAACTGTAGGGTGAGTTAATGGAAAAGCATTAAAGGATATTGGGGGTGAGGCTGGTCCATGTGACTAAGCCATCCATTTTCCCTAATTATAGGCTTCTTTCCTTTCTCAGAGACTAGGGGTTTGGGGAACTATGTCCATGGGCATTTCAAAGAAATCCCTTGTTCTTGAGAAATATATTACCAGCTTGTAAAACTAGTAAGGATTGGAGAAAATTCATATCTCAAAGATGCAGAAAAAGCCAGGCACAGTGGTGTACCCCTATAATCCCAGCAACTCAGGAGTCTAGGCAAGAGGATCTAAATTTAAAGCCAGCCTGAGCAGCAGCAAGGCTCTAAGCAGTTCTGTGAGACCCTGTCTCTAAATAAAATACAAAAAAGGCTGGGGATGTGGCTCAGTGGTTGAGTGCCCCTGAATTTAATCCCTGGTACTCCCCTAAAACAAAACAAAACGAAAAGATGCAGGAAAAAAATTGTAATTATAAGTTTTCTAAGGTAAATTCTCTACGAAAAGGAAAGTCAGAAGCCTGTATTAGTAAGAAACCTGCCTGAGGTAGAGTCAAGCAGAGGGGAATATTAAAGCCCCCTGATCACAGTGTAGACAAACATTAAAATAATTCTTGACAAGATTTATCATTCATTTAAATACATAACCTGATAAGGGTTAGGCATGTTGGTCTTTCTTCATAGCATTAACTTTAGTGCACAAGTATTATACTTTCTAACTTTATCGAAGCTAATTGTTTGTAGTATTCCATATATTTATAAATTCTTACACTGAATTTAGTCTAAAGTGAAAACATTTAGAAATACCTCCTTTGAATTTGCTAAATATAATTGCATTTTCTGTTTCATATTTAGCCAACTGTTAGCTGAGCAAAGACAAACACTTTTTTTGAAGAGCTCTGACAAGCAATTCAAGTTGCAATCCACAATACTACAGAATTTTCCAATATTTCAAAAGCTAAATACAGCTTAAGAAATGTTATCCTTGAGCTATTTATGTATTTGGCAAAGAAAATTCATTTAAAATAATTACCTATACTTTACATTTTTACATAAAATGATGTCATTCTCCAAAATACTATCTCTGTGTCATAAATTCTAAAATCTAGGAAGTAGATCTTTCTGAGTCCTAGGGAAGATCTTGAGACCAGCATTGGACTATGGGCTACTTAATTAGACATCGGGCCTTCATTATAATGATAGGGAAATACATGAAGTGAAAGAGATTGAACAGTTAATAGACTAATAAAACTCTAAAACTTATCCGCCTTCAGAGCAGAGCTTAATAGCTCCAATCTATAAACGTTTGATCCCAACAGAAGAGAATGTTGTAACATTTTTAAGTGCAAAGATCACAGAATTGTTTCTGAAACTATGGTGTTTAGTGAAAAATTCATTGGGAATAAAAAAAAAATATACACATATATGTACATACAGATATATACATATTTAATTATGTAATTATCTGACCAGTAATAACTTTTCAGAAAAACAAATTAAAATTCAAAAACATGGGACATATACTGTCCTTTTTGGCTGCAAATTAATTGAAAGCAATTTGACACAAAGGAATAAAAAAATGTTACTGGGTAAGTATTATCCAGTAAAAAGAAAATCCATTTATATTGGTCACACAAACACACACACACATACATACACACACACACAATTACAAAGATAGTTCTTCCTACTCCCCCACATTGCAGAACCTCTCCTCTGTGCCTCAGCATGCAAATGGTGTCAAACTTACTAAAAGAAGTTTCTTGGGAGTTTCTCCCTGATATATTTTCCCAGTTATATGGACATTCCAAGTTTGTGTATGTGTGTGTGTGTGTGTGTGTGTGTGTATTCGCACATTAGATATTTATGTCGAAACATAAAAGTATAACAAGAAACTAGTAGTTTCAAAAGATCAGATTTTCCGTAATTGGATTGTTTGAGTCTTTACACAAAGAATATACAGTTTGAAGATCTTTATAGGGAAGTATGAGAATGATCCTAATATTTACCCTTTTAAGATCCTGAGACTCCTTTTAGTATATTCCTCTACTATCACACTGTTTCCAAAAATTTTCTTTGCCAATACTATCTAAAGCAGTTATTTTATACTAGGCATATATTCTCCAAATTGCTGTAGAAAGAGAGAACTTACTGGTGCTCAAAGTATGGACCATGTGGAAGTTGGGGTTAGAGTGCAATGGAAGAGCAAAGGAGGAGTTGACAACAGTCCTGACTGGATTGGAAGTAGTTCATGTTCATTTGAGTCTCAGGTATGTAATTATTTGGATCTGGATTGTTCCCTGCCCTAAGGCTCATGTGATGTGGTGTTGAGGTCTTGGTACTCAATACAGCAATGTTCAGAGGTAGGCTTTTGGAAATGATTGGATCATGAGGGCACTAACCTTGTCAGTAGAATAATCCAAAGATGAATTTGGATTATTGGGAGATGGTGGAAACTATAGGAGTTGGAACCTAGTGGGAGAGAGTTGGTCCTTGAGAGGATGCCCTTGTAGAACTATATATTGTCCCTGGCCCTTTTCTCTCGATCTCTCTCTCTCTCTCTCTCCCCTCTCTCCCCTCTCTCCTCTCTCTCCTCTCTCCTCTCTCCTC